>NW_026087631.1:66735960-66810960 GCF_022539395.1 Myiozetetes cayanensis
TATAGATATCAGTTACACCAGTTAACAGAATTTATTCACATATAGAATATATATAAAAAGGAATTTATAAAAGGGGCAAGGATTGTTAAGTGACATAAAGCAGAGAAATTGTATTTAAGAACCTGCAGCAGACTCTTTCTGGTTTAGAAGTCTTTTATCAGTTTCATAAATTGAAAGTCAAAGTTATGATCAGAATTCTGGTTGTTTGAAATCTGTTAGTCTTTACATGTAGCCTTTTTCTGCCATCTTTTCTTCATGCACATACACAACAGGAATGTTACTCTAAAAGGCTGGAAACCAGTTCTGTGCTTATAGACCTTACCCTTTTTGTAAAAATTTTGATAAAAGAGAACTTCCACAATTTTCCAGGTAGGAAGCACTGGTAATTGTGAACTTTAGGCCCAGATTCACTCTTTTTCTTGCAAGCTTGTGGTCTAAACCATATTCTGGAAGTACTTGTCTCTTACTGTTGACCATTACAGGAGCCTAAGACAACTGTGATACCTATTTCAACATTTTATAATAGTATTTGAAAACTGAGGAAAAGAAAATAGTTTACATTGAGATTTGTGCAGAGTTTGAGTTGGAGCCAGGAGTTTAATTGGGATTTGAGCCATAAAGACAAGCTCCTTTCCTGTTTCCATGCTGAAAAATATAATAATAATTAAACAAAAAAAAAAAACAAAACAAAACAAAACAAAACAAAACCAAAAAAAACCTCACCTGTAGGAGATGGGGAAAAAAAAAAAAAAGCTATTAATTCACAGCCTTGGTCTTTCAATTTAAAAGCCAGAATGGATAAGAAAAGAGCTGGTTGCTTGTAACTCTAGTCCTTAGGCACACTGAGGTATTAAATAGGAGGGATACTGGATGTTTGTGCCAGTTGGCATCAGTGCCAGAAAAAAAAAAAAAAGGATTTTTGGCACATTCATCTGCTAGCATAAACATAGTGTCAGCTGATTGTTCAGAGCTCTCCTATGCCTTGAATGAAAAGTTACTATGGAATCTTTCCACCATTTCTACTGCAGAGCAAAGCGACACCATAACTGAAGAACACACAGCTCTTCCATTTATTCAGAGGAAAAGAAATAATTATCTACTCCTGAGAACATGCAGGCTAGTTACTTTTCTGTGTTGGCTTGCAGACTTTTTGACAGGCAAATGTAAACTCAAGATCTTATTCCATGTCCAAACACTTGGTTATGGAAAAGAGCAGCAGCGCTTGGAATCCTGACTTTAACGATCTTAGAAGGTCTTACAAACCCCTGTAGACCTGTTAGCTTCAAGATTGTATGTACCTTGGTTAACCTTGGTCTGTAAATTAAGGATGATTACCTCCTGCTACTCAGGCATCTAATGTCTGCAGATACCTGGAACCTGAGACTGACATGTGCAAAAGTATAGCAAGGCCAAATTAAAAGACACAGGCACATGGCAAACAGCATGAGGAGGGAGGAGGCAGAGCAATGGAAGTAAAAATCATAAAATACATCAAATCATGAATGAGGCAGTAAGTCTGTCATTGTTATTTTAGAAGTACACGACTGTAAGACTCATCATCATTAAAGCTTTCTGTAGTCATTAATAAGCATGTTGTAGTTAATCTGAGTTTTTTCCTCACTGAGGAAATCAATCTACCAATTCAGTGTTTCCCACCTACCACAGGGGAGACTGGAGAGACTGGATTTGTTAAATGAGTTTGGAAGAATTTAGTCAAACACTTAAAAGGCTGTGGAACAGTTTATGTACAGAAAAATTATAAGAGTCAAATGCTCTACAGCAGATCACCTTTCCATTAATCCATGCTATCCCTTTCTTTGCCTCTAATGTTTGTTGAAAGAGGAATTACACTCTTCAAATGAAAGGGAGGTCTGAGCCCTCCATTAGCAGGAACTTGCTACAACAGAGCAGAGGGAGAAAGTCTTGATAAGGGCTGAAGCCCGAACATTATCAGACATTGCTTCTTTACTTTTGCTGTCCATTTCATAGAACAATTAAGGCTGGAAAAGACCTCCCAGGTCAAGTCCACCACTAAACCATCTCCCCAGGTACCACATCCACAAGCCTTTGGAACACTCTCAGAATGATGATCCTACTGCAGCCCAGGCAGCCTATTCCAAAACTTGACCAGCCTTTTAGCCTTTCAGACCCAAGGTGCAGCCTCACCAGTGCCCTGTACAGAGGGACAGTCACTGCCCTGGTCCTGCTGGCCATGCTATTGCTGACACAGGCCAGGGGCCATTGGCCTTCTTGCCCACCTGGGCTCACTCTGGCTCATGTTCAGCCACTGTTGACCAGCACTCCCGAGGTCCTTTCTCACCGAGCAGCTTTCCAGCCCCTCTACCCCCAGCCTGGAGCACTGCAGGGGGTTGTTGTGACCCAAGGGCAGGACCTGGCACTTGGCCCTGCTGAACCTCATACAGTTTCCCTTGGACCATCAATCCAGCCTGTCCAGGTGCCTCTGCAGAGCCTTCCTACCCTCCAGCAGATCAACATTCTCACCCAACCTGGTGTCATCTGCAAAGTGACTGAAGGTGCACTCAATCCCCTTGTCCAGATCCTTGATAAAGATCTTAAAGAGGGCTGGCCCCAGTACTGATCCCTGGGGAACACCACTGTGACCATTCACCAGCTGGATGTAACTTCAGTCCCCAGCACTCCCTGGGTCTGGCCATCCAGTCAGTTTGTTGACCAGCATTCATGGCATGTAAAATCTGAGTCACATGTAAAATAAAGGTATGACATTTAGTGTGATGTTTGGTTGAACCTCCTGAATACTGGGAATGGTCAGAGGCAAATTTTATTTCTATCTTTCTCCCATTTCCTCTCAGCTTCATAAAACTTGGATAGCTTTTCTATGTCTGCAAGGGATTTCACTGGCAGCATGTAAGACATTTGCTGTACACTTAGCTGTGCACTTCTCAGACTGCCACTAATATTTAATTTATGTCTTCAAAACACTGATGACGTTGTGAAACTAAGAATAGATCTCTCATATGGAGAAGCTGCATGTCATATGTTAAATGGAAATGTCTGAAGGAACATAGAAAGTACATAAGAAAATATCCTGTCTAATAAAATCTTAGAACCCTTAAAAAATAATATTTTAAAAAAACCTCCAACCCAATGAGCTAACCAAAAACCACACGCCCGCAAAACCCAATTCAAAGTCTCAAAGAAGTGGAGTTTAATTCTCATTCATTGTTGGAAGCTTTTCAGTAGAATTTTCACATTACATTTTAATCAGGATCTGCAGTTTTGCACTATTCAATCATATAAGTCTCAAAGTGATTTCTTTCACAGAAATATACAATTATTTGTTTTGGGAGAGACCCTAAATATCATCTAATCAAACTTCCTGAGCATAGGCGGTGACATTTTTTATTAGATTGGTTTCTTCAAAACCCCATCCAACCTGATGTTGAACACTTCCAATGGTGGGTCACCCACAATTTCCCACAACCTCTTCTCACTATTCTCCTCATAAAATAAAAAGTCTTCCTTATGTCCAATCTAAATCCACTCCATTTCAATTTAAAATTCTTGCCCCTTGCCCTGTCACTACAGGCCTTGGTAAAAAGTGTATTATAAGACCTCCTTGCATGTACTGAAAGGCTGCAGTAAAGTCTTCTCATAGATTTCTCACGTCTAGATTGAAAAAGAAAAAAAAAAACCAGAACAAAACCCCCCGACTCCCTCAGCCCTTCTCTGTGGGAGAGGTATTCTAGCCCTCTGGTCATCTCTAGACCCACTCTAACAAGTAAATTCTCAGAGTGAAGCAATCTGAAAACATGTACTTTAGATACTACTCTGTTGGTCTCACTAAGTCTTTGGTTAGGCAGTGCCCTCCAGGAGTTCAGGATCTGACACTGCGTCCTTGGGTATATATGACTCAAAGTCTACAACAAACATATATGTGGAACAGATTGTAAAAAAAATACACAGTATTGGCTCACATATGTTTTTGAAATTAGAACTGTAGGCAGGTTGATGGTAGGGAGCTCTGTTTGTTTATTTTGAACAAATGTTTTTAATGTTTTATTGTTTAAGCATCACGCATAAGAAAAATCCCCCAAAAAAACAAGACTGTGAAAGTTGTTAAGTCAAGCAGGTATAGGTAGAAAAAAAAATATTTGGAATTTGGGATGCCATTATTGTGTGGTTAATTAATACAACTTATGCTGCTGTACATGATTAATGTTATTTTTTCACATACAGTATGATTTTTGCCTTCTACTTTGTCATTACTTTCTACTTTCGCAACATGGGAACACAGACAGGAATCAACCTCCTGAGTAAATAAAGCCAGTCTTCTGTGCCTATAGACACTATGTAGTATAATTATATGCATAAATTTACCGATTTCTTCACTGAAAAGGTCTGTTCTCCTGCATCACCCTCCCCAGAAGTCTATTCTGAAACCTCACTGCTCTAGCAATTTACAATCTTCTTCATTTTCTGTTTAGCTTAAATTTGCTCATAGCCAACCCACCCTATTTATTCTTGTGCCAACATTGCTGTTAGATTAAATAGCTCATGTCTCTCCTTGGTGAATTCTCCCTTCATTTATTTATAGACAACTATCATATCCTTCTAAGTCTTCATTTTTCTTGGGTAAACAAACCCTGTTTTCTCATGTCCTCTTCGTTGACAGGCTTTCTGTCGTTTTGATCACTGTAATAGACCTGTTCCACACTTGGGCCAACTTCAGTTCATTTTCCTTTACAAGTCCTGTCTTTTACATTCTCTAATTAATCTTACGGCCCTTGAGATGCTTATTCACGCCCTTATTTTCTCAATCCACCTCTACCTTTTGTCATTTTTCCTCTGACACTCTAACCCTTATACTAGGGAGATGGAGGTTTGATTTTTTTCAGACCATAAAGCTTGAAAAAATTCCAAAGTTCCTCTACATTCAAGATCCTGATGTCTTCAGTGCAGGTATCTTCCCTTCATTCATCAGAAACTGTCCCGTAGAAACTGAGATCCTTTGTTAATGACCTCTGTTTATTTAGTTTCTTATTTGATTTCAGTTGAGTTAGCTTGCATTTCGATGATCCAAGTTTTATTTAATTTTCTCCCCAGCACATATATAATACTCTAATTTCATGTGAATTAGAGATCTTTACAACTTCTCCAAAAAGATAAAAAATTGAAAACCTCATAACAGTCTGTATATAGCTGTGTCCAAGCAGAAAAAAGATTATATTATCTTAATGATGTGGCAATTCAAATCATTAGGTAAAAGCATTTCTCATCCACACGTGGTGAACCCATTTTTCACGACATGTGGTGAACCCAATCACCAGCATCAGGTTTTCTCAAGATGTTGGTAAATTATTTTTATAACTTAAAAAGTGTTCCCAAATGTAAACAGTGACTAAAAAAATTAACTAGAAAATAATTTATTGTGACTTAGCTCTGTTGATTGACAAAAAATGTGATTTTGATCCCTGGGCTTTGAAGTGTCAAGAGTTTCTTACAAAATAGTGAACTGTAGAATCAATCTGCCTGGAAACAGAAGGAGCTCAGCACTTGCCAGAGGTGGTTATAGCTTCCCAAATGCAATCTTTCGTGTCTAATCTAAAAATGGAATGATTCCATTCCCTGTTATCCTTTGTTCCCCACTGCCATATTCCAAGGTGCAAATGTAAAATGACTCCAGGAAATTATTGTATCTATGCTTCCAGCTTCCATGCCATGCCTAACTACTTAGGTGCAACGTGTACAGACATAAGTAACTAAAATAGCAAGAAGCACATTGTCTAAATATTTATGGGCTTGAGTTTCAAAAATGAAACATCTGGGATTCTTTGGTTTGTTTTTTCTTTTTCTCTTTGACACTACTTTTCAAAAAGAAAAAGAACAAAAAACAAGAAGAAAAAGTCCAGATACTCTTCTGTTTAAATATAAATGCTGACTTTCCGAAGAAAGAGAAAAAGCAAGAAAGAAGAGTGAGGGGCATTGACACCCTCAGGGAAAATTTCATCTCAAGAGAACTGACCTTTCAGAGAAAGCAAATTAAATTATCTTTCTCATCTTTTACTAGTGCTGTGACATCATTAAAATTCACGTTATATACCAGCATGCTTTGTTTTGTATTCATAACCTTAAACCAAAATTAATCAGTTGTCACATAGAGTTAAAATATTTGTTAATGGTGCCTAAGCCAAAATATGCATTGTCTCAAGAAGACTACCCTTACTGTAAAATAACACAAGCATTGTAGGGCAAAGTCTTCCTCACCTTGTAACAATCTTTGCAAAATCAGTCCAGGACATGTTGGGTTAGGGATGAAGGGGTTCCTGGATGAAATAAAACCAGTAAGTTTTAAAGAAATAGGTTCCACTGAAGCAGTGAGGCACTACCACTTGTGCAATACTTGGAAGAAACAAAGGTTGAGAACAGTAAATTCTGGAGACCTTTGTTATCTTTACCAGGGATCCTTTCTATCCCTCTGCTTGGCTCATGAGTGCCCTGTTCTCCTACATTAGCTGTTACTGTAATATTTACTATGGAAAAATCTCAGTAAAATTAGTGTATAACCTCCTTATTTGGGAACTCAGTTTAGACTTTGGATTTCCAAAAGAATAGGATATTGGAGTTGGTGAAACAATCCTAGTACCTCAAGTGCTCAGGTTGCTCATTTAGTCAATAGAGAGAACTGAACTCTATGAAGATAAATAAGAAAGTTTATGCACAAACTCAGGTGGAAAAATACAAAAGAAGGAAGATCAGGAAAAGAAAAGCCAATTCCCTTTCAATAAAAAATCCTATAAGAATTCCAGTTGTTCTTTATTCAGCCACAGTCTGTTTAAAAAAAAATTTTTTTGTTGTGTTAGGTTTTTTTTTGCTGGTTTTTTTTGCCTTTTTTTTTTTTTTTTTTTTTTTTTTTTAGAGTTTGGTGTGTGTGTGGGCTTGTCTGCTTTAATTTTTTTTGCTGGTGGTGGTGGTGGTGGTTAGTTGATTGGTTATGTGTTTCAGAGAGGATGCTGCTACCGTGCCTGAGCATTTCAGTCTCTCAGTTTTATGAAAATTATTTCATGTATCCATGTAGCACCTTAGTAAAAACATAAAAACACCGTAGAGTCAAAATATATCACCATGGAAAAATAAAGGAAAGGAGATCTGAAGAGTTTTCCCCAAAGTAATCCCCAGAGTAATAAAACATGTCAATGAAGAGCTCAGAACTGGGTTAATGCACTTGCATGTCCAGATGCCTTCCTTTATAAGACTGCAAATAAGAAAGTAATCCTTACAATATAAACTTGACTTCTTCCAGAACAAGGTACTTATTTGTTTTTATAGAAGAGTCTATGCTCATTCACATTAGAAAAATATCTTTCTTTTTTTAATATAAAGTAAGGAATAATATATAGCATATATTGTATTGATTTAAAATATTTTTCCCCCAAAAAATAATTTCAAAGATAAAATTCTTAAATTTATGCTGTTTAGACTACTGTAAGACCAGGCCTTTTCCCTTCACATATGTGCATAAGTTCTTTAATTTCACTGGGCACAAAGATTTTACTGTGGGAATAAGAATAATATTTTCAAATCCTTGTACAACATGAGAAGATGTTCAAAACCGGGCAGATCCTGAAGGTGTTTCACTTGAGAAAGAGAATGTGGGTTTTGGAATGTTCTGAATATCTTTTGAAAATCAAGGTATTTGAAAGTGTCACAAAAAATCCACCTCCCCAGATCATCTCTCCATAATCATTGCCATTGATTCAAAATAACATCTAAAACCTGGGGTACAGGAACAAAGCTGAGAAGGAAGGATGAGACTGAAAAGCTAGTCAGGCTATATTCAGTTCCAAGAAAAAAAGAAATCATACAATATTTAACAATTTGTAAATGCCTGGCAGTCATGGAAGTGTTATACAAGCACCAGAGTGGATTTCTCAAGAACAGTTCATTTACTTCCCACCAGTACTATAGCAATGAGTTTTGTGAGGAGTACCATGAAAGAATTAATAGCTGACAAGCAGTGCAGTTCAGATATTACTACTTTTGTTCACTGCCTCTTGTCCTGTCCCTGGATACCACTGAGAAGAGTCTTCTTCACTCCTCCCTATCCAATATTTACACCTACAAGTGAGATCCCCTGTGATGCTTCTCCAGGCTGAACAGTCCCAGCTGTGTCAGCCTCTCTTAGTGTGGCAGATGCTCCAGTCTATGGCCCTTCACTGGACACTCTCAGGTCCTTGGCTCTCTTGGAGCCCAGTGCTGGGTACCAAAATCCAGGAGTATCACACCCATGCTGAGCAGAAGGGAAGGATTATATCCCTTACCTGCTTGCAGCGATCCTACCCAACACAGCTGAGGTGCATGCTGTCTTTTGCTGCAAATCCATGTTGCTGATTAATGGTCAACTTAGTGCCACCACAACCATCAGAGCTTTTTCTTCAGAGCTGCTTCTCAGCTGGTTATTCCCCAGACTGTGCTGGTGCATGGGGCTGCTCCTTTCCAGGTGTAGGGACAAAAGAAATGCTCAGCCAAGAAAGACCAGTGCATTGAAGCAGCTATAGTCAGCTACATAAATATAGCATAGGAAACAATGGAATATGTGATTTTCCTCATTCATAAGATAGGGTTATGACTTTACAGTCAGTTGAGTTGCAAAAAGGAAAAAAAAAAAAAGGGGAGGGGACAACTTATATTATATGGGCATTACTTATGGAAAAGAGCATTGCAAAGAAGACATATGAACTCATCCCTCAACCCTACAACTTAGTGTTGCTATGTTATAATATCCATTGTTTCCAGTATCAGGTTTTTTTTCCTAAATGAATTAGTTGAAATAAATGGTTGGTTGGTTTGTGTACAGAACATAGAGAGGGGCACTGGAAATGGTCTCAAGTTAAAAATGGAATAAGGGAGAGGATTATTTGTTTACTTTATAAAGTATTGGGCTTAAAAGTTCAGCAAGAAGATTTACTTGAGACATCAGAGAAACCTTTCCAATGAAAAGAGGAATGAAGTACAGAAATCAGCTGCTGGGAAGGCTGTGGAGACCTCATCACTGAATTCTTGAACAGTCTCCTGCTCAAACTATGAAGGAAGATGTGATCCTACCACTGGACAGACAAGTTAGATGGTATCTTGTGATCCTCCTGCACAACCACACTTTGATATGACTCTAAGATTATATTGCGCGAGAAAACATATGTCCATAAAGATAAGCATAGGTATGAAGGTCTGCAGACTCAAGATTTATAATATCACAAGAAATCAGGAATATTGGAAGAGAAATAATCTAAAATCTTAGATGGATAGTCCTTCACATCTACAGTCCTGTAAACATTTGCTTATTTGAATCAATCTCACATCACTGAAATCAAATTACTTAAATTATTCAAGATCTAAATGTGCTAAAATCCATGTGGGTCCTGTTTGCAGTTAGTTTATGTCTATTAGGCACTCCAGCCAGCAATAAAGAAGAAAGCATCTGGGTACTTGCCAGCTAGAGAATGGCATTGTGTTCACACATCAAAAGCAATAGAAACAAGGCTTCATGTGTTCACGTTTGCATGACAACACTGTTTCTCCCCCTTTTCTATTTAGAGCTGAAGCTCTGAAGATTCCTTTGAAGAGAAAGGGAGAAAGGATTCTGAAAATAAAAATACTGATGATTAATTTAACCCTTTAAGCTAAAAGAAATCATGTATAGGTCATCCTCTACTGAACTTTGAGCTACATCTTAACAGAACCCATGAAGAAAAGGGGTACAAAACTAAGTTATCCAGTGAGAGCTTTCTATTCACGTGGGATGTACCAGTGAAAACAAGGCTTCCAGTGCAGAGGGCTTTGAATAATAATAATGAACAAAATTTTCCTTTATATTTTTTTTTACTCACTAAACTCCTATCCTAAAACAATTGAAAAGTGAATTTGCCATTCACAGGTTTATCATCCTCTGTCTCTCCTCTCTCTTCCACAAACCTGCACAATATACTGATGCTTATCACTCTGGTTCCCTCTTGCAACTATATAAAAAAAGATATTTTATGGTCACCCAAAATGCTTTGGTTTTATGTAAACTGGCTCAACATTGAATATGTGTGATTTTAAATGTGTGAATACTTATAACACAGTCATCAGTACTATTGAACTCATTTAATTAAACTGATTTTTTTTGGTGAATGTAGTTAAGACCCTTCTTCCTAGGCCCTTTTAAGAAATTTTACTTCTTTCAGGAAAAAAAAAAAAAACAACACACAACAAAAATCCCAACCCAACCAACCAATAAACAAAAACAAAAACAACAAACAAACAAAACCCAAAAATCCAAAACCAAACAAAAATAAACAAAAACAGAACAAAACCCCAAACCAAAAAGAAGACAAACAAACAAAAACCCAACAAAAAAAACCAACCAGAAACATGTTTCTGCCCCTCAGCCTGTCTTTCTTGTGGAAAATCCCCTTTTCTATGCTTACATACAATGATACACATACACTAAATTTTATTGTTTGTGTAACTTGCTTTGCCCTCCAGGTAAATAGGTTCCCGGGACCCAGACAGCTGCTGATTTCTGATGGAGACCCACTGCACCAGTGAAGTCTCCTGCAGGCAGTATTGGAGTTTACTACCATGGGTTCCCAAAAACAAGCAGAACCGCGTCATGCTGCTGTCCAGAGCACGCAGATGAATTCTCTCAGTGCAGAGAATGCTGCTGTTGTGATTCACAGTGGGGAAATGCTACTGCCCTGTGTTTTTAAGATGTCTATCATAAAGAGAGCTCTGATCTTTGCAAAGTTCCTAGTTTTGACATTGATAAGAAAAATTATAATCATAATAATTGCAAAATTACAGTAATGATAACAATAACAGCAATAAGAACAGCAGTGGTGATTTAGTGTGGTGATTTATCTCTGGTGATGAGGGTAATAATAATAGGAGCTAGTTCTCTGTGAAAAATTCTGTACAAAACACATGCTTCACAATTGCATCTTTTGTTAGGCTTGAAAATCCAGTGGCAATACCCCACCCAAATATGGTTTTATTATATATATTGACTGCACCGAATAAAAGCAAATAAATAAGTAAATGGACCTGTTTGAACTTATATGAAATTTAACTGACCTTCTCGGCCTGTGCTCTTGATAGGCATGCAAAAACCATGAGCATGTTAATGGAATGTTAATATATTCTTAAAAGGCTGAGAGAGTTGCCTTTGAAATTATTTGAAATTAAACAAAAAAAAATGGGTGGGGGAAGGAAAAGAAAGAGAAGAGAGGGGAAAAAGAAAGAGAGAGAGAAAAAGAAATATATATGGAGAGAAGCAGTTTGATTGTGGGGTTGCAGATATTCCCTAAGGGGAAGGACAGAAGGACTACGAAACAGCTCTTTCCCTTTATCATGCAAGCAATTACTGGCAATTTGTTCTGGCCAGTAAAACTTCTGATATTATCATGGTTGCTGAGTAATTTATCATCAAAGTTTAATGTGAAAACAGGTGACTGTGTAATCACCAATCTAGGAACAGAAATAGAATCGTTATTATTTCTGCCTGAAGAGAGGGGTTCTTTTTTTTTTTTCTTTCTTTCTTTTTTTTTCCCCCCCTTTCTGTCAATTGACTTAATGGCCAAAAGGCTGTTCATCACATCACCATGAATTATAAAACCTCTATTAAATATTCATAAAAGTTTTGAAATGAATGTGTGATAGAGATGAAAGCCAGGCTAATTTAAATACCTACCAGACCTGTCTTAATTACAGAGGTAAAATGAGATATAAAAATTATAGCAGCAAGGATAGGAAAAAAAAAAGTTGAAACAGTTCATTCCATACATTATGTGCATCTTCTTTTCGACTAGTGATGATTAATTTGTACACATGCTGTGGTATATAAGTCTACTGAAATAAATCAATTTTTAAGTTCCATGTTGTTTATAATAATGGGACATTTTTTGGTTCTGTGGGAAGAGACACTAGATGAGAACTTATTTCTTGGTATGTGTTTTTGTGAGTTTGTGTGGGCATGTGTGAGGAAATTGTTCAATTAACTTTAAAATAATAAAACCAAAACAGTCACGAGTGTCTGCAGATGTGAATCTGAAACACAGTACTCTGGGAAAAGTTGAAATGTTTAAATTCTCTCTGTGAAAAATAACTATGTACTTGCTCAGTCTACTGGTCCTTATTGGGTAGTATGTGGGGTGTCTGAAGAATGGAGTTGTCCATGAATAGAGGAGAAGCAAGCTTAATGATGTTTAAAATCCATTGGTAGGACACCAAAGAGCTGTTTTTATAAATATACACATATATGCAGAATCAGGCCTTTGCTTTGCAAAACAGTCTGTCAGCTGCACATGGCTAGAAAAAAATGAAAAAAAATCCAAATTAACAAATCCAGGACTCACAGAGGAATATGCCCTGCAGAACTGCCCAGCCAGATTGGGATATCTAAGTTATGATTCCTTTCATTTAGATGTAGAATATCATCAAATTGATGATAGCTCTTAAATCAGGCATCCAAAACTTTCTGTTGTTTCTTTAGAGAAACCAGGCTTTCTAGTTTGTGAATTGTCTCATCCTACCTCAAATAATTCCTAATTAAATGTATGAAATATTTTTCTAGAGAGCTGACCTGGATTACAAGTTTTATTGTAACAAATACATGAAGGTAGGTTCGAAATCCTTGTCATAGGTCCAGTGCAGTATGATATGTTTTTCCAGTCTGGTAATGAAATGAAAGTACCAAGACCAAGCATAGCCTGCTAATTATTATCTGCCTAATAATTATAATTATTTTTATTAATATTCAATTTTGAGATATTTTGATGAAAGAACACATTGACATAGTTATGAGCAAGTCGTGGTATTTTTCACTTTAAAAAAAAATCTTATATATGATAACATAAAATTAAGATCACTCTTGGGCAGTTAGCTAGACTTCTCAAATCTATTCCAACCTTTTTCCTGTGTCACTAGTCTCCTAAGTAGTAGTAGTGCTGCTACTATCACTCCCAGTACCACATCCTATACTACTACTATTAAACTGCTGTTACTCTTTTTACATCACAATATGAATTCATTTTTCTAGTAAGGAGAATTCATCATAAATTCTATGATAAATTGAGCATACTTTTAAGAAGTAATGTTCTGGCTAGAGATGGGCTCACTTATTCACGTAGCATTTTCCCAAGCCGCAATTCACGATGGAGGAATTCAGCACAGCATAAAAAAAGGAAAGCCAAACTTCAAACCCTGTGGGAAGCAAAATTCAGCAGAAAAAGACAGCTGAAAGTTTGTGTTCATAGTTTTCTTATCTAGGACATGCAATCTATTTAGATAGAACTGACATATTTTTACTTCATTATTCCTTATGTCTCTGTGATCGACAGATTAAGTTTGTCTAATAGCAGGACTTGAGCTGATTTCATAATTAGCATAGTTCTATGTCTCCAAAAGTTCTTTGTTAGAATTGATATGAAAGAAATAAGGTTTGTAAAGAAAAGGGGAGGAAAGCTTTGCTGACATCCTAATAATTACAAATCTGGACTTCCATCAAAGTAGATAAAAAGTCCAGTCTGCCTTGATTCCAGGGAAAATTAACTGGATAATTTTAATGAAGTGCAGTCTTTGTTTTCATACATTTGTCTATCTTGTTGCTTTCTATGAAGAGGTTTGAAGTACGTTTATAAGATCATGGAGCTGGCAGAGAAGTTCAGATTTAAAAAAAATAAAAATAGTGTTCAGAGCTCTCAGTCAATATTCAAAGTAATTTTGAGCTAGTCTCAAATGTAAAGCAAGGCTGTCTTACCTGTTTGCTATAATTTATTTCAGTTTACTTCCCTGCTTGGTTCTTGACTGGTCCTATGAGACTTTTAGTCTTATTCCTAATACAGAGGCAGGTCAGGTAACAACCTGAATAAATGACCATCAGCAGAAAATAACTGCTGCATTGATTCTCTGGAGGAAACTGAAAAAATATCCCTGGACAAGTTTTTGGAGTATTTGCATTCTGTTTCTGACTATCGGAAACATTAGGCTAAGGGCTACTGACTGACTAAATTGCACTTCATTCCCAATTTAGCAGACACTACAGAAACTTTAAATATAAAGTTTGGTTAAGACACTTCTCATGCAAACATGTTCTGACCGAAGCTCACTACATGCAGCATCTTTCTAAAGTAATTTCAATTTGAAGTGCTATAGGTTTTGACCAAGTACCATGACTGTTCTGAAACACAGATAATGAAGTCTCAGGATCCAATCTGCCACATGTGGTCTGCCTTGTCTTGTTCAGTCAACACTGAATATTGTGCACGGGTCACCAGAAATTACCAGGAGGCTGAGGAAGTGACTTCACATATAGTTGACAAGTGGTTGCAGTTTTCTGAAATCTTCATCTGAAGACATGAATCCTACAGTATTTTGAAGTGGGACTGAGGGAGGTAGGTAATGAAATACCATTAAAATTAGTTGCCTACAGCCTTTTCTTTTTTTTTCCCTCTAGCCAGATGTAGTTAGCTGAAGTCTAACAAAGGCTTCTGCAGCAGGTATTTCATCTGTCATATCAAAACATTTTCAATACCCACTACCAATACGACACTAAATTTTGGTCTCCCATAAATGTCAGCCCATTTATAATTTTGGGTTGCGGTACCACAAAAGGGAGATGACAAGCTTGTATTTCACACTTGCTATTGAAATGAATAAAAATGACTAGTCCCTTAAAAGAAAGGGTATGCGGGGGAGTTTATGTGGGGTTGTGTGTGAAAGTGTGTGTGCTTGGGCTTGCTTGTGCTTTTCAGAAAGAATATTCTGGCAAGCGTGTGGTGATTTGCAAATCTGTTCCCATAGAAATTTCACCCAGGGTGTTTGAAAGACTAAAGCTGGGCTATCTTGCTAATATCCCCAATTAAGGTGTGATATTAGCAGCCATGCATACTTTGGCTGGAGGTATTGGCGTGAATAAGAAGGACCTAAAATGGATGAGGGAACCTGAATGCAGTGGCAGGGATAAGATCAGGGATAAAAATTAATAGGAGATGGAACTCTCTCTTCAGCTGACACAAATGGATACTGCTGGAAAAAATAGCAGGCACTCATTCATAATGATCACCACCTAATTGGAATCATTCTTTTGGATACATATCTTTAACAAAATGGTATGTTTAATAGAGATGGTAATGCGGTGCAGGACGTGAGAGCCACTAGACTGACTGAGCATCTTATTGAGCTGCATAGAATGTGATGAACACTTATTTGGATTCCGCTTACAGGTAGACCTAAAATGAAATCTCAGAAGTCAATATTTTATCCCCATGCTTCTGCCTCCATAAAAAAGAAAAAAAAGAAAAAAAAAAGAAAAAAAAATTAATAGGAAATGTGCATGTGGTGTGTGTTGGGGTCACTTTTCTGCTATGTTTAATTTCTCCTCTCAATGCCAAAAAAGAAATATATAGTTATATTTTTCAGCATTTCCCATTCAAAATATAGTATTTAAAATAAGAATAAAAAAGGCAAATAAAATGTCAGTTTATAAGAGAAAAGTATAAATGGATTTGAATTTTTGAGGTGTAACATGCCTCACAGAAGTTGGAGTATGAAAACCTTTGTGAGTTCAGGATGGTATAACGGCAGGGATTTTCATTGAAGTGTAAGATCCACAAACAAAAAAAAAATATTTTTAACTACATGGTACATTTTGTCTGACAACTGTTCCTATAAAATACAAACCCAGTCTGGGCAACAGGAATTAGAACCAACACTCTGAAATATCAACTTCTTCCCTAATAAACTATGTTTCACAGTCATTCTCTTTCTCTGAATCCTTAATTTTTTCCAAAGATACTCAGTTTTAGTACAAGCACTGACGAACACTCACCACAAGACGCAATCTCAGAAGAAAGTTCAAACCAGATCTGCTACTCTTGTATTAATACCTTAATCTAATAAAGCCTGATCTAGAACACCTGATCTAATTAAAGATGTCCCTGCCATTATGGTAGGGGGGTTGGACTAGATGGCTTTTAATGGTCCCTTCCAATCCAAACCATTCTATGATCCCCTGATTCTGTAATCACTTAGTGTAGAATAGCTGTGTGTAATTTGTTGCTGATTTCTAAAACTAAAATATAAACTGAGCTGCAGATAAATAGAGGTAAATTTCCTACAAACTTTCATGAAAGAGATGTTTATTTCTTTCCATTGAGCATTAAGAATGATTAGTTAGAAGTAGTAGGTCTACACCATAAATATCTGAAGCAAGGTCAGATGATCTTTGAGGTCCTATGTAAAAAGCGATTTTAAAATTGCCATCACTTCTGTCCTATAAAGTGATCTTTATTTCTCTTATAAGCAATAATTTAAGCACTTTACTTCAGAAAACAGTTTTGATTAAGGAGTTGTTCTCCTTACTAGGAAAGGTTTCCTTACTAGGAGACAGTTGTGCCTCAGAGCTGCTTAAACACTTAAAGCTGCTACATTTGATTGCAGATTTGATGCCAAATTTGCACACCCAAGCAGCTAAAACTTCATGCACTAATTCAGTCTCTATCTGTACCAGGAAGCTGAATAAGTCCTTCATCTCTGAAGTAGAGTAAAATTCTCTTTTTTAACGAAAGAAACTCTTTTGACTTAGCAGTGTGAATACTATGTTAATGTATTTTGATGAAAAAAAATAAAATAATATTCTATAGAGGGAAACATAGATATCTCTCCATTTATATATGTAAATATACATGAAGAAGAAAAGGTCATGATTGTGAGGAAAGAAGCTTTTTCATCCATCAAGTTATGCAGGTAGATGACTGGTCCTTGGCATGAGATTTATTTCTCTGAACAGACATGAGAAGTTACTGGACGTGGCATCAGTAATTGCTGGATGTAACAAATCAAAGAGTGAGAAGCTGACAAAAGCTACAGATTTGATGGTGGGATGGCTGGATTTCACAGTCAGGCAGAGAAGTGTTTTAGAGAAAGGCCAACCCTCACAGAAAATTACAGGGGAGTTCTGGAGACATTTTGGAGAGCAGTCTTGCAAGTCCGTGACTACCAAATTAGGCCAAGATTAACTTAGTAGCAAGAACAGAAACACCAAATTTAGATGCCAATGCCTCAAACCTGGGACCAGTGGAGAAAATGTAATTAGGAGTAAGTTGTTGGTTTGGGAAGGGAAGAGAACAGAAAAATGCCAGGGTCAAGAATAATGTGGGATCACTGAATCACAGAATATACTGGTTTGGAAGGGACCCACAAGGATCATCAAATCCAACTCCTGGCCCTGCACAGGACCATCCCCAAAAGTCACACCATGCTGCTGAGAGTATCATCCAAATGCTTCTTGAATTCTGTGAGCCTTGGTACTGTGACCACTGCCCTGGGGAGCCTGTTCAATGCTCAACCACCCTCTGGGTGAAAACATTTTTTCTAATATCCAACCTAAATGTCCTCGGACACAACTTCAGGCCATTCCCTTCAATTCTGTCAGAAAACTTGGGTGAAAATTGAGGAAAAAAGTAAATAAAAGGAGTTGAAGGCATATAAGCAAGTATCTGTTAGTTGTTTATCTGTCTTATATAAGCACCTGATCATGGCTTGTGACATTCACACTGATGTAACCAGTGAGCAGGAGGAGAGCAGCCTTCAGACCCAAGCTGTGAGCTGGTGACCGAATGAGGGACCTGGATTCAGAGCCTGCACCGCAGGCAGACTGAAACCCTGTGTTAGAGTTTGACAAAGGTCTGTCAATGCAGGTGTGCTTGGTAAAGGCACTGCTCCCTGTCTTTGCTGCTCTGTGTGAAATGCATGTGCACACGTGTGCAGGCGTGTCTGTGTTTACTGGGCCCACATGTGCACCTCTGTTACCAGCCAGGCCCACGTAGGCAGCTGCAGCCTCGCTTCTAGTAAAGGAGACCACTGATCCTCGGATCTTGAAGTCCGCGAGACCCCAGCTGTCTTAAATCTCCTCCGATTTTTGGTGGATAAATATATTCCAGTTCTAAGGGAATCTAAGGGAAGGTAAGCAAATTAATACTGCACAGTTAGGATTTTTTTGCACTCTTTTTTCACTTTCACTTCTTTTGTCATCTGCTGCTTGGTGACCTCTTGGTTTACTTCTACTGTCACATCAAAGCTTTATTTTGTGTTCCTTTGGACAAAAATGAGCTGTCTTGTTTCCAAAAACACGTTGTCTTGGACTTTGTTCTGACACTGTACTGATGTCAGTAACCCTAATTCATTTGTTCCCTTAATCTCTGAAGCTAGTCCCTCTTTTCTCCCCTTTGTTTATGTTAAAGTAAATCTGAAGTAGGTACTTGTGCCTCTGCTTCTATTAGTTTTTGGAGGCCTCCAGGATTCTTAGAAGGACTGGACATAGAATTACAAGGAATTTTTTGTGCTCTATATTCATCTGCTGGGAATAACAGTGGACAGCATGTTCATGTGATATTCTGAGGAAAGCAGGTGGTGCTTTCCTCTCCTCAGGCAGACCACATCTTAGTAACCAGCTGTTCCCAGTAAACAGGTAAACGAAGTTTAAAAAAAAAAAAAAAAAAAAAAAAGAAAAGCATGATTCTGTGTAGCTTTTTCTCATCTGACTACACAGAGAAGTAATCCTACAGGTGCTACCCCTGTGTTTTTTTACAGGAAGGATGTCCATCACCCTTCATTAACAGGGCAATTGGCCAGACAAGGCTCAGGAGCTACTCCATCTGTGAACCAGATTTCCAGAGATGCAAAACAACACAGGTGTTTGTTGCCTCTTTTGGATCTTCCCACACGTGGATGTTTTGTGCCCTGCAAGGTATTTCCAACATGCCCTGGAGAGATTCTCCTAAAGCTGAGATGATGATGTGAGGTTTGTGGCCAGGAGTGTTCGCTCCATCCCACAGCTCTGTGTGCCTTGAAGATTTTCCTGCCCTGATGGCATCACATCTACATTACTAGTTCTAATTAACATAGGTGAAAATGAAAGAGGTTTTGCTTTACTAAGCAGGAGAGAACAAAGATTGAGCCTGACTTGTGAATACATCTTCTCTTTCAAGAGTAAAACATAGAACTGTTCAGTACATCAGATGAAATTATCAGCCATCTGTGAACTAAGCATCAAAGACACAATTAAAATACCAACATGAATTCTCTTCAAATAATTTATAGCAATGCTTTGTGCACACATCTCTGTTCTTCCCTGAGCTCCAGACCTCTCTGTAGTGATATTTTAATTTACATCCAGAATACTGGGGGGAACCAACCAAAAAAAGAGTTAATAATAATAATGGGAATAAAACAAAAAGTAAGAACAAAGACAAAGGTTTTATACAGGACGTAGGAAAGCTCAGTGGCAAGGTTACAGAACTGCACCTATCATCAAGAATAGTTGTGAGAGCAACAAGATCAAGGGTAAAAATGGGTACCCCAGAACTTTTCTGTTACCACAAGATATTGGCAGTGAGGTTGACTCAAAGTAAAAACTTTCTTACTCTCTTTCTTTTTCTTCCTCCATAAGGAGCAAGAACTTAAGAAAATTATTTCAGAGAAAAAAAAAAGAAAGAAAGAAAAGAGGAAGAAGAAGGAGTTACTGGCACAACTTGCTGGTTGCACTGAGACAGAAATCAAAAACAGGAAAGAGGGGAAACAAGCAAATGCATAAAGATGCTGCTTTCAGCCATGTTGTTGGGTAACCGTGGGTTTATCAAATATTGACAAACATGAAATGATTGTAATCAGTCACTGTCAGAAGGGAACAGGTACCCTCCTCTCTTTTACAAATGATCCAATTAAAGGAAACATGTTGGCTATAAAAGTCAAAATCAACAATGCACTGTACGCTGACAGCCCATCCAACATATAAAATCAATAGTGCATTCTTCTTCTAGCCAGCACAAAGCAACAGTAGCAACTTTCCCACCTCTTTAGTCAAATATGACACTGTATCAATCGATCAAAACTTAGTATTTATTGAACACTGGTTTCTGAAGAATGCAAAATGTATTGTTCTTTCCTTATTTTATTTCAATAAAGTTTAACTTAAAGGCATAACACTTGAGAGAGCTCAACTATTTTATTGTGGTTAGATATAGCTATAGCTAGCAGGATAGATAGATCTAAATGTATATTAATACATGGTTCTTGGGAAATAGATTGCATATACATTCTTTGCCTGAATGGGAACAAAAGTCTTTCTGATGCAGGGTTGTAAGATTTTTTCTTTTTTCTATTTTCTCTTTTGTCTTTTGTTTGCACTAAAATTTAGCTGTCTTTTGAAGTGATGTTTGTGTAGAAGAAAACTTTCTTATCCCACAGAGATTTCATCAATACAGGAAGACATGATTATTCTGCTGAAATTGAATCTGTGTTTGTCATTCTCCTCCGTCCTTGATACAAGGGAAGAGTATTAAACATGACTGTATGTCAGCACATGGTCAAAACTAAATCCACTTTTAAGTATGGTGCTGATAAGAAATACCATAAGTGTGTGTTAATAGTTTTTGATGACGCTGGGTAATTATAGATCAACTAAACATTAGTTTAGGTAACTCCTCTCTGTTTACACTCACTGGTGACTGTAATGGCTCTGTGTTTTTGTAGTTATTTTCCCCTCTCTTTTCACTGGGGATTAGAAATTCCCAAAGACAAGATTCAATTAAAATGTTTCAGCAATTAAATGAACAAGCAAACAAACAAACAAAACTCTCCAAAGCTTTGTTCATTTCGATGTAAGGAGTGTTCTGGTTTCTTTGGTCTAATGTGTTTCTTTTTCATTTTTGTTGGAAAAGACCTTTAAGATCATCAAATTCAACCCATAACCCATCACTGCCAAGTCTAGCACAAAACTATGTCTCTAAGCACCACATCTACATCTTTTAAATACCTCCAGGGATGGTGACTCAACCATTGCCCTGGGTAGCCCTGACCACATTTCAGTAAGAATATTTTCCTAATATCCAATCTAAACATCTTATGCAAAATTTGATGCCGTTTCCTCTACTTCTATCACCCCTTACTTGGGAGAAGAGACCAATCCCCACCTGGATACAACCTCCTTTCGGGTAGTTCTAGAGAGCAAGAAGGTCCCCTCCAATCTTCCTTTTCTCCAGCCTAAACACCCTCAGCTCCTTCAGCCGTTCCTCACTGGGCTTGTGCTCCAGACCTTTCACCAGCTCTAGACTTCCTCCAGCACCTCAATGTGCTTCTTGTCATGAGGGGCCCAAAACTGAACACAAGAGTCAAGGTGGGGCTCACCAGTGCCCCATAGAGAGGGACAGTCACTGCCCTGGTCCTGCTGCCCACACTGTTGCTGACACAGGCCAGGGGCCATTGGCCTTCTTGCCCATCTGGGCTCACTCTGGCTCATGTTGAGCCACTGTTGACCAACACTCCCTCAGTCCTTTCCCACCAAGCAGCTTTCCAGCCCCTCTACCCCCAGCCTGGAGCTGCAGGGGGTTGTTGTGACCCAAGGGCAGGACCTGGCATTTGGACTTGTTGTGCCTCACATGACTGGCCTCAGCCCATCAATCCAGCTTGTCCAGGTGCCTCTGCAGAGCCTTCCTACCCTCCAGCAGATCAACACTTCCACCCAACTTGGTGTCATCTGCAAAGTGACTGAAGGTACACTTAATTCTCTTGTCCAGATCCTTGATAAAGATCTTAAAGAAGGCTGGCCCCAGTACTGATCCCTGGGGAACACCACTGTGACCATCCACCAAATGGATGTAACTCCAGTCACCAACACTGCCTGGGTCTGGCCATCCAGTCAGTTTGTTAACCAGCATTCATGGCATGCAAAAGCTGAGTATGTAAAAATAAAGGTATGACATTAAGTGTGATGTTTGGTTGAAGTTCCTGAACACTGGGAATGGTCAGAGGTAGATTTTATTTCTATCTTTCTCCCACTTCCTCTCAGCTTCCTAAAACTTGAATAGCTTTTCTATGTCTGTGAGGGATGTCACTGGAGTTGTTTGGACCCAAGGGTAGGACCTGACACTCTGTCTTGTTGAACCACACCCAATTAGCCCATCAATCACCTGTCAGGCCAACTGGTCCAGATCCCTCTTCAGAGCTTTCCTACTCTTAAGTAGATCAACACTCACACCCAGCTTGGTGTCATCCTCAAACGGACTGAGGATGCACTTGATCCACTCACTTAGATAATCAACAAAGACATTAAACAGGGGTGAGCCTGAGCCCTGGGGAACACCACTGGTGCCTGCTGAATGTAGCACTTTTCACCACCACTCTTCAGGTCTGGTCATGGGCAAGATTTTTAGCCAGGAAACAGTGAACTTACCCAAGCCATGAGCAGCCAGTTTCTCCAGGAGAACACTGTGAAAAGTGGTGTAAAAGACTTAATTAAAATCCAAGTAGACACAGTCGTAGTCTTTACCTAGTCCACTGTCACAGACAGAGATGTTATTCAAATGAGACCTGCCTTTCATGAACCCACCTTGACTGGGCCTGATGCCCTGGTTGTTCTGTGTGTGTCACATGGTGGTACTCAAGGTAATCTTTTCCATGACCTTCCTTGGCACTGAGGTCAGAGAGACAGGCCTCCAGTTCCCAAGACTCTTTTTCCAACCCTTCCTTTAAATGAGCATCACATTTGCTAACCTCTAGACCACTGGGACCTCCCTAGTTGAACAGGACCACTGTTGAATGGACATTCTCAGCTCACTGAGAATGATGGAAAGTGTGTCAGTGAGCTCCTCTGATAGTTCCCTCAGTATCCTTGGATGTAGCCCATCCAGTCCTGTAAGCTTATGTGTGTCTACACAATACAGCAGGTCACTGATCACTTCCCCTTGGATTATAGGGGCTTTGTTCTGCTCCCCACCTTCATCTTCAACCTCAGGAGACAGAGTACTCTGTGGAGAAGTGGTCTTGCTAATAAAGGCTGAGGCAAAGATAGCATTAAGTAGCTCAGCCTTTTCCTCATATTTTATCACTATCTTTCAGTCTGTATCCAATAAAGTTCTTAGTCCTCCTTTTTTTTTGTTGATTTTTTTTTATCAGTAGCAGACATATTAAGCTCTAGTTGGGTTTTGGCATTTCTAGTTTTCTCCCTGCACAATTTCAAAACATCCTTAAAGTCCTCTGGAGGTGCCTGCACCTTCTTCCAAGGATGACACACTTTCTTTTTTTCTCCTGAGCTCCAGCCAAAGCTCTGTTCAGTAAAGCTGATCTTTACCTCCAGCTCATCTTTGGGCACATGGAGATGGTCTGCTCCTGTGACTTAAAGCATTCCTTCCTAAAGCATGTCCAGCCTTTCTGGGCACCTTTGCCCCTCAGGACTGGCTCCCAAGGCACTCCATCAACAGTCTCCTAAACAGGACAAAGTCTGCCCTCCAGAAGTCCAAGGTAACAGTTCTGCTGATTGCCCTCATTAGTTCTCCACGAATCAAAACCTCTGTAATTTTGTGATTGTTATGCCCATGACAATCTCCAACCATCACATCACCCACAGGTGCTTTCACTGTTCATAAACAACAGGTCCAGGTAATTCCTGATTCAAACAGAAAGGGTCTAATCTGCTTCCAATATCACTGGAAAAACACTTCAGCTGTGTTCAATCAGACCCTAAGACAATCAGACTTTTTATTTTCATTGCTGAAATTCAGAGTTCATAAATTATGCACATCTCTGATATAATGGACATTGCCTAATTTCTCACATTGGCTGCTTGATTGTCATTTTACTTTTAAATCACTAGCTTTCCCAATTACAAGGCAAACCAGTTCATAAAATATTGACGTCTCAAAGAGACTTGCTTGTACCAGTTGAAGAAATGTGTGTCTAATTTTAATATGCCTCTTTCCCCTTTCCTAAGGAAGGGGAGTGTTCCAACAAAGAAAGTGAGTGACTTTTTCATCCTTTGTTCTTATAAAATGAAATATTAAGTTGAACATATGTTCATATTAGATTCATATCTTATAAATAAAAATTGCTGTTATAAGGGTACTAATAAAGACCATGTTTTTATAAACAAAATGTATCCTGTAACTATTTAGTAAGATCAAGGTTTCACACTATTTTCACCCATTAGATTAAAAAAGAAATATTTTATAATCTGGACACTCTAAAAAATTAGGAATCAGGTTCAAAATATAAACAATAGACATGATTCTTCATAGCAGTGAACTTCTCTGGCATAAAATTCCTGAGCTTTCACAAATTCAAGGTAAAACTGGACAAGTTTCCAGCAGATAATTCTGTTACACTTTAAAAAGTATATAGAAATCATCTCTGGGTCAAGAAGTTGCTTTGCCGTAAGTTTTCCATTGCTGGAGGAATTTTCATTGGTGATATCATGAATGTTTGTTTCATTTTTTGTATACCACCCTTTGTTATCTTCTTTGACTGGGGTCACAGACTGCTTGCAAAGCCAGATGGACTTCTCAGTGACTGAGTACAGGAACTCACATTTCCATAGCAAAGGGAATCAAGTGCTAAGTTCACAAAAATAAGTATTGCTACTTTCAATTTGTTAAAGCTGTGCCCAGGAATGGAAAAAGTAAACTCTGAATGTTAGTCAGCAGCTGTTAAAGATTTTCAGCAGTTTTTGCATCTTACAGATAAATGTAACAGTTACTTTGATAGAATATAGCTGACTTCGCCAAAGTGTTTTATTTCTTATTATTTAATTGTTTATCTAATGTTTGCAATATATGATATATCTGTTTCTTTAGTTTTTAAAAATTTAATATGGATATTTAATAACATTTTTAAAATGCAGTATCAAAATATTTAAATCCCGGAAAATTGTTTATTTTCAATTTTTTCTTTTGTGGAAAGTGCATCAATACTTCATGAAGTACCATACATCTATATTTACTGGCATGTTTTAACTATTCCTAGTCAATTATTATGGGAAAGGCTAGTCTTCAAAAATTATGATTTTAAATGGTTGCAATGAGATTTATGTGGTTTAATACACTTCAATGAAAAAAGGTGTAAAAGAAAATCAGAGATGTAGACCATACCTCTGAGAAGCAAAGAGTTATTCTATAAAACAGGGAACCAAGAAGAAATTTTAAAGTCTTGGGAGGTAATCCGTTCCATCAAACCCATTATATAAAAGGTCTTGTGATACAGTCAGATGTATCCAACAATAAATAAAAGAGCTTCTAGATGCGTATTTTTTTCTTTTGATGTGAATGAAAAAGAAATTATGACAAGCACAGGCAAGACAGTGGCCTGTTTTTTGTGTCTAAGATATTTTAAGGGTTGACATTAGAGTATGATATCTACTTTTAGTGCTCATGGTTCAGGATGCTGAAGTATCAAAAGTAGTCTAGAACTGCATATACAAATAAAAAAAAGCAGACAGATTGGAAAATTAAATCTATGTTATGATCAGAAAGGGCTAAATTTATACAGTAGGCTGAAAGAAAAGCAAGAAGGTGATTTAAACAACTTCACACTAGGTGCTTAAAACTGAAAAATATCTGTGATTTAGACAAGGCTAGGAGCAGCAAGCAGAGTCTCTCTATTCCTGATATGGGCAATATTGTCTTCAGGTCTAAAAAGACCCTGAGGAGTGTGCTAATGCTTGCCCTGGGGTTCTCATATCACTGTAGAGATCAGAAAACTGCTGAACTATGCTAGGATTTTCATCTGACCTTTATTTGGAAGCCATATACTGTGAAGGAGCCACTATACTCCTGAGTATCTCTTGAGTTGGAAAGAGGATGCAGATACAATGTGCACCTGAATGCAGGAACTCAAAAATGCAGAGTCAGTCCAGCAAGTAAATTTGTGAAACTTTAAAACAATATCCCATTGAAAATGCTTGGTGCACTATCACTTAAAGAATTGATGGCGATATCAGGTGTGGTTTTTTTTTTGTTGTTGTTGTTTGTTGTTTTGTTTTGCTTTGTTTTCTTTCTTCCTTTTTTTCCTTTTCAAAAATAAATGCCTTCATCTCAATTTTAAGATAAATTCATAATTTCTGTAGATTAGTGGGAGTCATCCTCTATTTCCATAAGTATTTAGGAGGAAAAGAGGAAATAATAAAGTTTGCACTGTTTTTAGCAGTCTTTTAGTACTCAGAATTCAGCATAAATATGTTGTTAGTAAGAAAATATTTCACTATAGTGAAGTACTTGGCAGGACCAGAAGGACTTTTTTCCTCCAATGCATCATATAACTTCAAAGCATGTGTTTCACAAACAAAAAAGAAACAAAAAACCCCCGTCAAGCTTACAAGCAAACAAAACCCAACCAAGCAACCAAAAATAAAAACAATAACAACAACAACAAGTCAAAACCCCTGAGTCTGAGACTGATCATGACTAAAAGGGTACTTGGTGACAGAGAATCCTTTTAGGTTCTTGTCTTCTTGTGATGAGGCAGAGTCCTTGTGTTAATTCTGTGTTCTGGCCTCTCCTGCCCTTTACCTGTGACTTAAACTTCCTTAAGACTTTTATATTCAACCTCATTACCACAAGGGTTTATAAAAGTGAGGTTTGGGTTTGGGTTGGGTTTTTTTATTTGGTTTGGTTTTGGAGGGCCAGGGATAGGGGAGGAAATTAAAATCTGAATCAAACACATAAAAAAAAATCTGTGAGAAGGAATATACGAAAAATGAGACTGACATCTATTAGTTTGCTTATGACTTTGTAGGGACTTGTACTTGAAATACTGCCATTTGGAGGCCCTCTAATGTGGCTACAAGTCTCCACTGATTATTTAGGGGAGTATGTAGAATATGGAGTATAAATTTTAAGTCAGAATACTGAGCCTAAGATATGTAGACTGGACCCCACCTGTCCTTAGTAACATCAACTTCCATTGTTCTTTTTTTGTGTATGGAAAACTTGTATCTGTTTTCTCCAGAGAAGTTCCATCAAACTTGGGTAAAATAACGATACATGGACTCCAGGTCTCCTGACTTCAGGAGCAGCTATGGCTTTAAAATAACTTTAGTGACCATATTATCAAGTTAGCATTACTTTGACTTCATTTGTCAGGCAACAGCATTACTTTCAGTATTGGTTTTAATATTCTTCTGTGTCAGTCGCATTTTCTAGAGTTCCATCTATGTATGTAGATAATCTCTCAACATGATCTATTCTAGTCTTTATGCACAAAAATTTTAGATATGGCTTAATTGCTGTTTGGTTCGTTTTGAAAACTCTGCCAAATCATGCTTCCACATCCAAAAATGCAATAAATGCTTGACTAAAGTCTAATCCTAGAATTTAGATAAAAACTGAAGATAGAATTCAGACTCCAGAGATTACAGAATTTCAGCCCATTACTCTGTGATGAAGGATATAGCACATTTTTAAGGTTCATTTATTTCCTCATGTACTATTATTTTCAATCTCTGCATCAATCTGAACAATGCTCTACCTTTGCTGTTCCTACTTTCAGCTTGTTTATAAATAGCTATTTGATGTTCTGCTTTTTCCTTTTCGTTCTCCTAAGATTACCCATACAACAACAACAACAACAAGTTTCTCTCAACAATAAGAAAAGTTAAACTCTGAATTAGTTAAACTCTGTATAGACTACAGACAAATATATATGCATTACAGGGATCTAGAAAGAAAGAAAAATGTCTTTTCTAACCTATTCTTGGCCATACTTGTGGGTACCATTGCTGAAGCTGCCTTTGTTTATTTTGTCTCCACATTAATTATCTTACACTGAGAGAAAAGCTTCTTCACCTCTTAGTCTCTGGTTATTTAGTTGGTTAAATCAATGTTCTTCTCTTTGGGCTTCTCAAAGTTCCACCCAACCCTTTTAAGAGGATCATTAAAGGATTTATTTCCTTCCTACCTGGTCTGGTGGTCTTCTACAATGGAGTGACTGTGTCAGTGGAAGCGTTTGATCTGTAGCTATAAAATTTAAGTTTCTCCTCATGTTGGAGCCACTCTGCAATGCTCAAGCATATAAAAGTTGTGAATTTTGGCCATGACACTGTGGTAATACCTCATACTGTGGGCTCTGTTCATGAAAAATGCTGTTGATGTCTAAGTAAACACTCAGATTGGAGAAAATACATTCCTTCTTAGTATTTCTGAATGTGAAAGGTGATGATTTGGACAGCCAAACATGCTTTTAACACACTAAATTCACTATTAGGCCATTTTTTTTTTATTGTTGAGTCACACTTCTACAGACATAGCTATTATTAATGAAATGTGAGCCGTATATGCTGTTCTTTCTATATATATGTATATATTGAAAGTGACAAACATAAGCTCAGCCTCAGAATTAATTTTTCTAGAACTGTATGAGTATGTAAGAATAACCATAGTGTCTAAAGCCAAAATGTGAGATAAGCCTGTATCTTCTCAGCCAGAATGATTGGTCCGGCATACCTGGGAAAATTTATTAAAAAATATATACAAGCATACACCTCCATTTAATCTGTAAATCAGTAGTTTATCACCTGTCTGGGATGAAGTTTGCTTTTTAATCACTGTAATTAATTTGTACTGATGGAGTCTATATAATCTGTTTTATGGTGGTGAGGGAAGGGGAGATAATGATTTCTACAACAACAGTTAATCTCAGTGAGTCCTATAATTTATTTTTCCATTGATAAAAAACATGTGTTTGGTTTGGTTTTAGACAGATGGCCTGACTATTCTTTGAGTTTTCCTCTTGCTGCTTGACCAACCCTCCACTTTTTGAAGTCAGTGGAAGGATATTATAGATGCCTGTTTTGGGCAGTTTGCATTTATGACTGTTCCAACTTGAAGATACCATTACAGTCAATACTGAGTCAGTGGTTAAAAGTAGATTCTGTCTAACTCAGGCTTAATTTAAGCACAGAAATAATCACATTGCAAGTAATGACCATGCCTTTTGCATAGCTGTTGGATAGAGTTGTAGAAGGTGATATTTTAGGGTGGAAAAAGAAAAAACAAAAAGCTTTCTTATTCACTGCCAGCAGGATAGAATTCCATTTAACATCTATGGCCAATACCGAAACTTTTGTTAGTCCATCAGACTTGTGTCCAGACCTGCCCCATGCAGAGTCCCTGGTCTTCGGAGTTCTGCTAGTTTGCAGGAACTCATCTGTAGCAATCAGGTCCCTCACAGTCAGTCTATGAGCTTGGCTTGTTCATTTCCCTCCACCAGTGTATTTCTCTCTCCCTGCCACAGGGAAAGGAAGTGTGTTTTTCATAAAGGGGCAAATATGCTTGTGAAAGAAGAATTTTGGAGAAGGAATACAGAACACCTGAGCCTAACGCCATTTTAAAAGGGTTTTGAAATCAACACTGTGGCTTCTTGCAAGCAAGAAAAATGTTGAACTGTCATGGGATACCTAGAAATCCAATACATACGGCATGAGATGTGTTGCAACATTCCATCTTATGTTAATTATTATAGGTCCTAAGACCTTATGCCTCTAGGTCAAAAAAATGAAGAGGGCATGTATAATGAATAACAGGGGCTTTCATATACCACAATAAAAGCGCAAATCTTATTGGCAAGATAGGTTAGAAAATATCAAATATGTATTTATCCATCCCTTACATGGGCAAAGAATTAGACTGGATAGATAAGCAGATTGTTAATTGCAGTGCAATAATATTTTCTGCAAGCAATGGAAGAAAAGAGGGAGAAAGAAGGAGAAAGCTAATCCCTTAAAGATGAACACAGGGGACAGACTACGATGATTTTGTTAAGCGCCAAGCTGAACCCATTACCGCAATCTTCTTGTAGCAAACAAACAAATAAAATGCAGGGAGACATTGCTTTTAGCAACCCAGATAAACCCTCATGCACCTTGAACATGCCTAGTTTATTTCATACCCATCTTCAAATTTGCTCTAAAGGTTTTAA
Source organism: Myiozetetes cayanensis (assembly GCF_022539395.1). Classification (NCBI taxonomy): domain Eukaryota; kingdom Metazoa; phylum Chordata; class Aves; order Passeriformes; family Tyrannidae; genus Myiozetetes; species Myiozetetes cayanensis. The sequence goes on from NW_026087631.1 coordinate 66,765,721, forward strand.
AAGAGAATTTATGTTTCTAAATGCCATTATTAAAAATAAATCTGTGGTAATCTCCTCAGATTTCTTCTCTGTACATACATTTTCTGAGGTGAGGGAGTAGGGAGGAGGTAATAGTGTCCTGAAGTAATGAATAACGTTTTGAGTGCTCTGTTTTGTCTAAGTAGAAATACTTTCTAATGCTGGTTAAGGAATGTTGTCTAGTGGCTTATGTAGTATTTTCATGTATTTGCATATTTAACGATGAGGGAATAGTTGAAAACATAGATACAAATAGATTCACACAGAGAAACAAGTACAGAAATGAAAAAAAAAGGAGACAAACCAAACTGAAGTATACCAGGCAAATACACCACACACTCAGTAAGGCATACCAGTAAAATATATTCCACAGAAGGGAAACTGGACCAGTGCAGGCCATTTATTTTTCATTTTCCCATTAATTTTAATTATGGAATTCAAATGTATTACACTTGCTTTAAAATTTTATGTTATGAATGCACACCGAGAGCTTTGCAAAAGCACATTTCAAACAATTCAATTTCCAAGATCTGTGCCTAACAAGATACGGAGGTACTGGGACCATATCCTACCTAGGTTTAAATTATTAATATATTTTTCATAATTCTCCATTATCCTTCTTGGAAAACAGCATAATTCAGGTATTCTCAGGTGGTGAGGGTTGTTTTTTTTTTTCTTCCCCATTTCTGCTTTACTTCCAAGTCTTACTTTTCCCCTGCTTCAGAAGTCTCCTTTTGCTGCTGACATTAACTGAGGACATTATTCACCTATTTGTATATCGCAAGTGGAATATGCTCCTAAAGCAAGGAACCACCTTGTTTTTCCTACATGTAAACAGGAATGGACAAAAGTCAGGAGTGTACATTTACCTCCCCACACATGGATAGCCGCAAGTGGGTCGAAATACGCAATCCACACCAGGGGATGCACCAACACTCTGATCCACACAATTTACACAAACATGCTGGAAAGCTTCAAGCCCTGAAGAAGGATGCCTGCATGTTCCTGAACATCCAGCTCTGTTACATTAGTTTTAATAGTATAAAGAGAATATGCAAATTCATACATACCCATAATCATACAGACGAAGGGCCTCATTTGCATACCCTTCATAATTTAATTTAATTTTTTTTTTGTCAAGAGTTGTGAATGCTTCATGTTTGCTTTAATCAGAATGTTGACATTTACACTGAAGCCAATTTCTCTTTTTCTATTCCATGTTTTGTTTAACCGTGACAAGTGACAGCAAACTGGAGGGAACAGACTTTTTAAATTGGCTCTTTGCCTGGAATGCATCATTTCTCTTGTAGCTGTTTCCCCGCCACCCACCCCCTCCCTGCTAGGCATTGCAAAAAGAAATGTGAAAACATACTCTGCGAACAGAGGAGTGAGGTGTTAGTGCTTTTAGATAAAGATTTGTGTTGTATTTCAAAACTAGATTGCTGTATAGTTTCAAGCTATTAGCAGGAACCTATTACACCATCGCTTTGGGTCCTTGGAGAGATGTGCTTAGTGTATTTCAGTAATTCAAGGCAAATAGAAAACCTACATGTGAAAATATTTAATGGCAAAGGCACCAACTGCTCAAGGCTGCTGGAGAAAGGAGGCATGCTTTCTGTTAACTCTTTCCTCGGGTTTTTCAATGCAACAGATTCTGCTGCTCTTTCCAAAACTCTCAATAGAGTTCCACTCCTTCGTGGATGTAGGAGAGTAATGATAATGAGCAGAATTTCTCTGACTTCTTCAGTGGTGTGTGTATGTAGTTATTGCTCACCTACTCATAGCATTTCACTCTGCTGTTAATCTGTCTCAGCATTCAGACAATTCAAGGCACATCCTGAATGGGAGAAAAAACAAAAAAAGAAACAACCCCAGATATCTGTTTATCAGAAAAAAAATTCAAAGAAATTAATTAAAGAAATTAATTAATACCCCCCACACCTCTATGCCCTAATACAATGGCAAATTCAAACCTGGAAGTCAAGTTTCCTCACTCTAACTGCTATGGGTTTACCTAAAGCTCAACCCTTTAAGCTGTCTCTCATTTGGATAACATTCTAAACACATCCAGGGCCACTCAAATACTGTAGCACCAGGTCTTTTAAATCACAGCAAAACAGTCTTGATGTTAGTGAGGGAATTTCTGGAAGATAAAGAGAATTTTTCTTCAAATACTTTTGGGTTTAGTGTGTTTTTTTCTTTATATACTTTTTTTTTTTAATTTGGTTTTTTTTTGTTTGGTTGTTTTTTGTTTGTTGTTGTTGTGGTTTTTGTTTGTTTGTTTGTGTTTTTGTGGTTTTTTGTTTTGTTTTTTTTTGTTTGGTTTTTTTTTGTGTTTGGTTTTTTTTTTTTTTGTTTGTTTTTTTGGGTTTTTTTGGTTTGGTTTGTTTTTTTTTTCCTTGGATGAAAATGTGGAAACTAGCCACCTATACATAAGAAGTCCTTCCCAAACTATAATTTAAGAGACCTTGCACAGACCATGCGGTGGATTGACTTGCAGAAACTTTTAAGTATGAAGACTGTTATAGCAGTGGTAAAAAGAACTGGTTTTTTCTGAAGATGCAAAATCCAAATCAGTAAAATCCCTGTTTTAGGATGGGATCAGTTCCTGCCATGATCCATGTGGAAAACCTCAGTCCTGAGGCACTTTTTCTGTCCACTGCCTATTGTAATGAGATCCCAAGGTACCAGGTACAAGGCAGGAATACAGTATGTAGGGGACATTTGAGATGGTAGAGAGAAGGGGTGAGATATAAGACAGAATCTTCTCCATAATGCAGCTAAACAATTGATGGAAGAGTTTTCAGTGCTTTGAACATCACTTCCCATTTACTGGGAGTATAAAAGGCACTGAGCATATGTAGCCCTCTGTATCACAATTGTCTGAGCGTCAGATGCATCCATTTCCCCTTGCTGAAACATATATATGTATTTAGATTAAAAATATACATATGATTTCTTAAAAATCTGCTTATTGAATACTTGTGTAACAACCTTTACATATAAAAAGATAATGTAGCTGACAGATTATGACAGAGCCAGTAGGAAAAAAAAGAAAACCAGACTGGGGGAAAACATGTTGTGTGTTAATCAAAGGAAACACCTGAAGCTGACAAAGAAAACCTACAGCTAAAGCAAGATAGTAAATATGAACCAAAACTAACAACAACCAGGAAACAAGGGACCAAAGCAATCTTGCTTACAAGAGGTGTGAGTCAGGAGAACACAGGATAATTATTCAGTATCTATCCTTTATATTTGTTTGCATTTGTAATATATCCATCTGTGAGCTGTGTACAATAAACTCAACATTTACTCCTGTGCCAGGATTTTACATGTGCTGAAGAAGAAGCGGGAGAGTTTAGATATCCTAGGAGTTGAATGAGAGAGAATTAAAAACCTAATCACTCAGTCTGTCTGTCTATCTACCTGTCTTTCTATCAGACTAACTGTTGGGCTCATATGCTGAGTAGCATTCTGCTCTACAAATGAGTCAAATCTTTGATCTTGATAGGGAATCTAAGTTCAGGGTGGGGTCTAGGTCTCCAAAATAATTTCCAGGGGGGGAAATATGGCCTAGAAAGTTTTGGGTGCATATGTTTACTTACTTAAGACTTTTTTCCCTAGACATGCTGCACAGGGTCAAACTGTTAGTGAGGAGGAATTATATTGTATAACCAATGTAATTAACCAGCATCAAGCACTGATAATGAATGATTCATAAGGTCTTTCAGACTAATAGCTTGGAGGTTTTTTTAATTTTTTTTTTTTCCAGAAAAAAAACCAATAAATTGCAACATTTATAATCTGGTCACACAATTTTCACAAAAGTGAAGTAAACCTACAGTTAAAAAAAGATGTTTCTGGGTAAACAGAATCACAGAACAATGAACTGGTTGAGGTTGAAAGGGACCTCGGTAGGTCATGTGGTCCAATTTCCCTGCTCAAGTAGGGACACTTACAGCAGGTTTCCCAACCATGTCTAGATGGCTTTCATGTCTCCAAGGATGGAGTCCTCCAAAACCTCTCTGGGCAACCTGTGCTAGTATTCAGGTATCCTCACAACAAAGAAGTGTTTCCTGACATTCAGGAGGAAACCCCTGTATTTCAGTTTGCACCCTTTGCCTCTCGTCCCCTAACTGCACACCAAAGGCTCTGCCTTTTTTGCACCTTCCCTTTAGTTATTTAAATACATTGATAAGGTCCCTCCAAGACACCTCTTCTTGATTAAACAGTCCCAATTCTCCCAGCCTTTCTTCTTATGACAGATTCTCCAGTCTATTGATCATTCTTGTGTTCCTTCGTCAAACTCTCTCTCCCTTGACCAGTGAATAATTTGATATGAAATGCAAAAATTGAACAGCCTGAACAGGAGGGATGGATCCAGGATAAGAATATTTGTAGGGTTATAATGATAAATAGAAAAAAAATGGTGCAGAAGTTATTTTATCTGTTTACAGAGAGGAAGTACACACAATTGCTAGGCAGAGCAGAGGAAGCAGACAAACTGTTCTTACCAGATTAGAAATTGGTGCATGCCATTCTAATATCAGGCTTTATTCACAAGCACATATCCAGGAAAAAGAAGTTTAAGCCCATTCAGGCATTTTCCTGTCCATGCCCATTCTGCACTTCAGGTAATACCAGCAGTTACCAATCTGTTACAGTGGGAGGGACATCCATTCAGGGAAAAAATAAATTAAAAGAATAGCCTAAATTCAGCAAAGGTATTAAAGCTCTTGGAAGCTCAGAATAACATTCAGTATGCCTCAGGGTGATCTGAGGCATCCTCTCCTCTTAGCATCACTTATATACTGCAGGGTCCTACCAGTCAGCACTGAATGCACTGAATCTCCTACCTGACCCATTGAGTACATGTGAGGCAGCACAAAAAGTCTTGTCAGCCAAACAAATGGGGCCAGACATCTAACTCACACTGTGGACTTAGTTTGAAGTAATAATTTTCCATTTAGGAACTGCTTTCAGAAGCAAACCTGCTCCTTCCATGTAAAAAGTTATAAAACTCATCCAAGAGGTTGTGTAGCAAGCTAAAAAATTCTCAGACCCTCAGAGGACTCACACTTTTGTTCCTCTCTTTTGTTTGAAGGGTTCAGCTTCTTTTATGTAATTAATTTCTAGAAAGTTGTCCATGAAATAAACAGGTAAATAAATGCCAGGAACATTTTCTTTCCCCTGAGATTTTCAGTTTTGAAGCTCTCATGAACAGCAATAGTGTTTATAAGAAAATTGAGATGGCATGAAATATATTTTTTTCCTCATTTACTATCATTAAACAATATGTATTTTCATAGAGATATGACACTTCTGCAAGCCAAAAAATGTTTCTGTCCTTCCCTCCCACACGCATATACTAAAGAGAAGGGTTAGAAACTGAGCATGGTAACAAATATGTGACCCTTGAATCTCTCACTTGGTGCATAGACAACTTATGCTGATAGATGCTTTCCAAAGGGAGTGAAGCAGCACTTTTCCATAAATGAGAAAGCCTCTCTTTCACAGGTACAAACAAGTAAGTGCACAGAATGAACAGCTGAGTATCATTCCATCCCATTAGATGAGCTTCTGTAACTGATCACATATGTATTCTTGGCCAGTAGGACGTATGAACAGAATCCTATTTTGGCTGAAATATTGTTCCTAGAAGTTACAGCATACTGAGAACATACATGGTTAGTGTTATAGCAACACAGCTAATGAAGATAATTTTTGAAGTTACCACACATGTTTGATTGGTACTCATCTTAAGAGATGAGAAATTGTCTTTATCCACGGGTTTTCAAAACATCTGGGGCTGCTCTTGCCTATTGCAATGTAAAAGAGCAATGAGCTTCACACACAGGAGAATGACAGGCCTTGCTGACATTATTTGCTAGCCTTTCCGAAAATGTCCAGCCCTTCACATTTACTCGTGACCTAAAAATTACCCCAAATGGTGTCATTTTTCAACCTGTTCCCACCATTGCCTGGGGTTTTCTCTGGAATGTCAAGGCCTTATTCCTCTTGGCTCTACAATTTGTGTCATCAGTGACATCCATGCGAAGTGAAATTCATCAATCTCTTAGTGAACAACTCAGTACAGTCACCAAGAAATTTCAACTTAATTCTCTGTTACCATTTTCTTGCTGGCATCACAGGAAAAGGTAAGGGGGAGATGCAGCTGAAGACAGAGATTGGTACCCTCTTCCTTTGTGTTTGCAGGGTGCAGGCTGTCTTCTTTCAGGATTGGTCAAACTTCTCTTCTAGAAATTGCCAGCCTGAAATAGCAAAAGCAGCAGCAAAAGAGATTCAGGTGTTTTGACCTCGTTTTGCTTGCCTCTCAATCCACTCATGTTAGGCCTCTGAGGTGCTCTCTAGCTAGAAGTGTAAGTTGAAGAGAGAGTAAGAGAAGCCTGCTCATGGAAACTAAGAAGAAAAGTTATAAATAACTTTTTTATTATCTTAAGTTCTGTGTGTGGGCGTGATTCTTCAACCTTGACCTTGGTTTAAATAAAAATAAAATTAAAAAGAATCAGCTCTTTCTTTACTGCAGAGACTTATTATGTACCATCTATAATGCTTATACAGTTCATGAAAGTAAATTTGAAAGGGAATGAAGGAGACTTTAACAATGCAGAGCAGCTGAACAAATATATAACAATTCCTTGAATGAATGATTGGATGATACCTAATAGCAGGGAGTTTGCAATAGTACAAGATTATCCTCTGATAATTCTTCAGTTCTGACTGTGGCTGCCTGATAATCCCCGAAGCTTCTAATCTGCAGGATCTGAATCCATAAAGAATGAAAAAAAAAAAAACCCTTTACAATCAATTATAGTTCCTGCCACAGAGCCATTAGTGAGCAGGTGAAACAAGTATGACCTTTTTAACTTCAAAGTCATGTCAGAAGGAAAAAAATATACATAAAAAATCTCAATCCTCTTATAATTTAAAATAAAGTTGTGGCAGGTTTTAATATAAAGTTTATTGGGTTTCAAGTTCAGAAGATAATTTTCTTTTCTTTTTTTTTTTCCCCACTAGACTTTCATTTGTTTCCTTTTGTCAGACAATCACATAAATTCCAAGCCTGACAACAGAATCTGTTCATTTAATTGGCAATTAGATGAACAAATTCTAGCAAAATGGTGGATAGTAGGGCAAGAGAGAGTCTGTGCCCCATGTTTTAAACGCCTTCTAAACCCATTTACCTCAGTCACTTTTCCCAATCTCAAATTTAATCCTTCAAACCTTTGCTCAAATCAATTGTTTTCCAGAATGTATCTTTAGTTATCTAGCTTGGTTTTGTCATATAATGAGTGGCTTTTGTTTTCTTGTTTCTACTTTCAATGTATTTTATAGTAGGAAGTATCCTCCTTTTCAGTTCTGCAACAGTGAAAATGGTGGGAAGAACCTCCCCTGTAGTAGTCTGTGGAAAACAAATCTAGAGCCATGTAGTCCGCAGTTGCTGCTCTCTGACTCACTTTTCCATATAAGATACAGTCCTGTAAAACATTGAAGGTGCCAGCAAGGTATTAAGGATTTTCAGTCTGGGACTTCACGATAGGTACTGAAGCTTGAGAATTCAGGAATTTGTGTAAAAGCAAGTCTGTACCTGCTTCAAGATAAAAAATACAGGACTGTATGGTAAATTTAACTTAATTGGTTAGTGTTTTGTCTTCTTATCTGCCTTTATTAGATATTTATCAACAAATACCTCTGAATATCAATTTAAAGGACATATAATTGAATAGAAATAGCAGTTTCACGTGCAGAGCTGGATCATAAGATACGAAATACCTAAGATACTGAATTTACTGGGAAATAAACATTAACATAAAGTCAGTAATTAGACCTAGATGACATACTCAAAATCAAATGAGAGATCTATGATTATCAAAGGAAAATCCTTAATTTTGAGGCCTCAGATGAACACCCCAAGACCCTCAACTCTACTGTGGACACCTATTTCTAAACAAAGCAGCCCAGCATTTGGATTAAAAAACCCGAACTGTGGGACATTTCCTTTTATCTGTTACCTATCAAAATGTAAAGGGTCATTTTTTTTCCTCACCCTTGTTGTAGTAATTGAGAAACTCATACACTCACATTATTCACTACCATGATTTGGCTGTACCAACACTGCATGCAGTTCCATGTTAAAAACAGCTCTGGTTTACTGCAGCTTGATAGAGATGCACACCAGAAAGATGATGGACATTTTATCCAACACACATCATTGCCTTGATTTGTATTCTGGCAGAGAATGAATAAGAAACTACAGATGGAGGAAAAAGGACGAAGATAGAACAAAAGCTAACCCCTGGCCACCTCCCTGACAAGATGAGATAATCATGCTGTCCACAAGAAAAGCCCTTCAAATGAACAATAATTTAAGTGTATTTCCTCCTTGAAGTCACCTTGGCATGCTGAAATACTCAAGTTTAAGAAGAACAAGAAGACATCAAAGGACACTCATTAGAAAATGTGACTTTTGATGGATAATTTAAGTGACAAAGTAAAGTTAAGTGTTTGAAGCAGAGAGGTCTTGCCAACGTAATGTTTTTCACAGCTGCAATAAAACTGGAGACTATATTTTGTGATGCTGCAGAAACTTGTTTGCCTACAGTTGCAAATTCAGTTGGCCAATTCAGCACAGCTTTTTAAGAAAATATCCTGTCCTTCAGTCCAACAAAATCAGCAACCCATTTGCAGGTACTGTGCAGAAGGATATGCACTAACAAAACATAAAATGCTGTCAGTAAGTTGAAGCTGTATGTTCATAGTGAGATGCTCCATGGGATGTTGACTGAGTCAAATAGGGAAAAATTCTTTCCAGCTTGCTGGTGCTCATGACACTTGATGATCTGTTTCGTTCAATGGGGATAAAGGGATTCCTTCATTCCATAAAAAAACCCAATAAATTGTAATACAGCAAAAGCTTATGGGGGATAACAACAGTTTCGCATCTCTTTTAGGGTAACAATTTTGATTCCATCTGTAGATATTGAAGTGAAATTCAGTTTTAGATAAGGATTTCCCCTATACTTGCCATGCGACTTTGGGAAAGCACGTATGACCTTACAGAAATACTTCTTTCTTCATGATCACACTAGAGGGATTCTGGACTATTACCCCGACAGCTAGTACAGATGGACAAAGCTTCAGTGAGTAAATGAATTCCATGTACCTACATAGAAACATTTTTCCTTTTGTGGTCTAATTTCATTGAACATACTTTCGTTTAAGTCACTGATGCCTTGTAGTACTGTGAATTTATCAAAGTTGCTATGTGAGAAGTGGAAAGTGAAGTGTCCTACAGACAGAAACTGAAATTCACACAGCACTTTTTCTCTGTCTCCATTTTAGAAGCATGCTGGTAGCACGCTCCAGAAGTAAGTCATGCTCCCACCCACTGCTGTTTGCAGAGCATCCCATCCTTATTTCATGAGTCAAATCACAGTCCATTGACTTGGAAACAGACCTGCCCACTGATGACAAAAAGACCTCGACCAGGCTTCAGGGTCAGCAAAATCTTTCAGTTGGACTTCTCAAAGTTTTCTATTCTAGTCCACCAGTTTTACCTGGCTTTTCCCACTCAAAAAACTTTCCTATCCTAAGCTTTGGACACAAGAAGCTAACAGATAATTTTTAATGTAAAAATCTCTTGGAATTAAAATAGCTTACTAATTTTATAAGTGTATGTGAAAAAAAATAGCATTCACAACAAAATTCATAGTCGATGTTCATATTAGTAAGTGAAACAACAAACAAAGATTTTTTAGACGTATTAAGTGATTCTTAAAATTGTGGCAACACCATTATAAAATCAGTTGGAATTGCAGATTAATTGCAGTCAGAAAATTGTCATCCATCATTTTGAGAATATTTTAATATATGAACTCCAAAGCTGAAAGTTACTTTAAAAAATAACATTTTTGTTCACAAAAACTACAGAACCTTCCTAAATACAGGAAAGAACTGTACTACAATAACCTAAATAAGGAATGAGAAATTTTCAAAAGGCCTGAAGCTAAATTAATTTCACAAATCCTAAATCAAAGGAATATACAGAGATTCTTATGGGGAAAAAAACCCAACCCAACCAAACCTGACAAACCCCCTTCAAAATGATGAAGTTTCAAATTCCTTGTTTAAACAACTCCTAGCACAGATACATAAAGAGCTAGGTTTAACATGTCAGCCAGACTGGAGAAGTGGAAAACTAAAAAAGCCTTTCTATACCTGAGCGGAAAAGTCTAACACATTGTGCTGAGAATTTTCTCTCAAGTTCTTATTGCTTTGAAATAAAAAGCAATAAATCTCAGGATTAAAAAAAAAAAAAAAAAAAAGAAGATGGGAACACTAGTGCCAATAAAATTTACAAACTCAAATAAAGGATTTCTTCATCCTTTTAAATATCCTACAATAAACTCATAAAAATCTAGTTTCTTAAACAAGAGGAAAATGCTTTCATTTATCATACTCACTGTGTAAAAGTCATTGTTTCAGAAGCTACACTCTTTGCTTCTGATAAGGCTATACTATTACTTTCCAGCTCAAGTCTTACCTGAGGCCCACAGTAATGCTTATTACATATACAATAGAGCCAAGGAATGAGTGAATTGCCTCAGTGAATACCTGAATGAACTAGCTCAAGCCTTTAGACAAACTTTCAGATATATCGGAAGTCACTGCTCTTTCTCCTTGCTGAAACTTTTCACACTTCCAAGTTCCAGAAAGCAGAAAATATTTAAAAGATGTTCTCCCAGTATGAAAACTTGATCATCTATTTTTATCATACTATCGTGATTTTTCTATGTAAGAACCTTTTTAAGAAAAAAAAAAATGCTGGTGGGTTCTTTAATTTAGTAGAATGGGCTAGTTTAACCAAATAAGAAAGGTAAAAATCAGGTGAATTAAAATAAAAAATGAGCATGTACCAGAGAAAATTGCACAAAAGTGGCTTTTTCACCACTTTCTTGTTCTCAGATCAATACTGAATGCCTTTCTGGATAGGATGTTCTAATCAAAGACAAGTTACTAGGCTCAAATATGGAGTCAGGTATGAAATTTTCTGACTACACAGAAGTCTGCTGTAATTATATTTTTTTGTTACAGATGATGAATAACCCACCTAAGAGGGATGTTATGCTGGATTCACTATTCAGATAAAGGCAAACTGGACAGGAATGTGAGAGCTGTAGGCTCTGTTGCAGTGACCATGAGTTAGCATTGAGGGAGAAAAGGAAGGTATTACCAATGTAAAGGTCCTGAGTTTCAGGAGAGTAGGTTTAGGCAATTGGTATGTGTGAAAGCTTGAAGTCTGCCCTGGAAGACAAAATCTTCAAGGGCAGCTTCCTCAAAGCACCAGAATGATCCATCTTGATCTACACAAAACAGGCAGGCATGGCCAGAGGCCAGGTTAGCTCAATGAGTAATAATACAGAAATATTGTCCAGGCATCCAAGGATTGAATTAAGAAGGCCATATCCCAGCTGGAAATAAAACTGGTGAGGAATGTCAAGGCCAATGTCAGTAAGAGAAAGGAATACTTTCAGCAAGAGGAAGAGGAAGGAAAACAGGGACTTGCAGCTGAAAGGATAGGAGTCCTTGTGCTGAAGGCTACAGGAAAAGCTTAGGTACTCAATGCTGGCCTCAGTTCCTACTGACAAACACTAATCCCAGGTTTGCAGGCCTATTAGTAAAGTTTAAGACAGAGAAATACTACCCATAGCAATGAAGAACTGAGAAAGAAACAGATTAAATAAATGGGCTACATAAAAGTCCTTGAGTTGTGACTGGACCCACTCAAAGATGCTGAGGGGACCTGTGTTATCGTTGTGAAGCTGCTCTCTAGCACCTTTGAAAGATTATGGCTATGAATGTGAATAGACAAATGTTACATTATTTTTGAAAAAGGTAAGAAAGATAATTTAGGGAACTATAACTTCATCTCCACCACAGGGAAAATTATGGAGCGAAACCCTCACAGAAGCTTCCACCAGTCATTTGAATGACAAGGGAATAGGTAGCACATATCTACGATGTGCAAATTATGCTTGACCAAGTTGATTGGTCAAGAGGAGAGTAGTGAATGCTATTTGCCTTATAGTAAGGCTCTTGAAATTGTTTGCCAAAGTTTCCCTTAGAAAGACTTTCCTTCTAAACTAACTGCAGAAATAGAGGTTGGATTGTTTGATTACAAAGGTCTTGGGGGGTGGGGTCTAAAGTGGGAAAGCTCGTGCCATTGCTTCCTCCTGGGGAGTAGATCATACTAACCAGTTAGGTGAGAGATGTCCTTCAACTTCCTCTGAAGATGATTTCAGGAGAGGATGACCAAAAGAGAAGGCTGGGATATATTGCACATGCATTAGTCTGGAAAAAGGAAGAATAAATGGGAGTGTACTTACAGCTTTCAGCTACAGCTGTGATAGAGATGATAGAACCTGATTCCTGTCAGAGACATACCCAGAAAGGACAGGAAGCCATAGTCCCAAAGTGCAGCAAGGGAATTTTTCATTGGATGTAAGGGAAGAATAAACAACATCGTGACAAAAATTGTTAAGCAATGAAACAGTTTGCTAAGAGACATGAGAAAGGTCTTCAACCTTGTACATCTTCAAAACTTGTCTGAAAGAAAAACTGAGCATCTTGATTGAGATTTGCAGCTCTTTCTATGTCCACGAGATGATAAGATGGTCTTCAAAGGTTACTTCAAGCCTAATTCTGGGAGTTCTTTTTACTTTAAAATCCATGAATCTATGTTACTATCTGATGGAATGATGAAGAGTTTAGAGAATGTTGAATTATTTTTATTGGGAAGGATTTTGCATATGTATTGTCAGCATTTTCTGTTCTCATTATTAATGGACAAAACAGATGTACATTTTTACAACATCTTAGTAAAATCAGTCTTTAGAAGTGCCTATATTCATGAGCTGTTTAGGATAGATAATACTACTTTTTCTCCAAGTATAAAAATTCCTTTAAGTGGAAATCTTAGTTGCAAGCTTAAGGTTAGTTCTGATGAATCAGACTCAGGCTGAAAGGTGGACTAAATTAAAGGGGGAAAATTGGTTTCAGAATAAGTGTTTGAGCACAAGTGTTTGACTAAGAAATTGAGATAGTGTAATAATACAAATAAAATAAGGTAAAAATAAAATAAAAAATAAAATTAAGATTTTCTGTTAAGGTTAGCTAATTTTTCCATGCCATCTTTTATTCATGCATTTGTAACTTGAGATCTAAAAAGGATTTCACAATCTCTGTGTTCTGAGTAGCTGTACAGATTTTTTTTTTAATAAGTTCTGAAATAGACTATGCATTCATAAATCAGGTGTTTATGTTTTTAAGAAGTACCTTGAGAGAAGTGTATCTCAACTTGATACTCCCAAAAAGACATTGGTTGAATAAGTTTCTTGAATTTCATATTTTCCCATGGTTTTAACCTGGTCATTACATACCCTCCTTAATGCAGGACTGTATCTTGTAAGTCTCTAAAGGTGTTGAAAAGAGCTCGCTCAAAGCTGGTTGTATGCAGCAGCTCAAATATTTGAGCATTTGTGAGGAATAGGGCACAGACAGGTTACTCAAGAAATGGTGCAAACCGATAGCTTTCTTATGTCCACACAATATCCAACTTTTAAATTATAGATAACTTCTTTCCACTTCTTCCTATTTCACCTATATTAATATGACTCATAATATTGGGGATGTGAGTAGACATTAAAAATATTAATATTCATAAATATAAAGTATTAATATCCAGTCTGTGCTTCTAAAAATTCCTTCTTACCTGGAAGTGATAAAGTAAAATATATTTTTTAGTGTTGTGGGTTAAAAGTTCTGCAAAGAGAAACGTCTTTCTAGCAATGAGACTAAAATATTCCTCGTTTTCTTTGTTCTCTTGTTTAGTTAATTTTGAATTTGGTCATAACAGATAAAAGGTGAGAATGTATGTGTCTCATTGTGGTGATGTGTTTTTTTTTTTTTTCTCTGAGGTACTGGCTACATCTCAGTGGAGAGTAGCAAAGGGATCCCTTTATCAAAGCTCCATATTTCTGTCCCAAGGCAATTCACATGTTATGCCTTGCTTACTTGACTGATCCCCCTAACAGTTGTATATTTAGTCACTGGAGTAAAAAAAGGTTGGAGGTCTCCTCAACAAACTGACTGTGAGTTTCTCTTTTCCAAAGACATTTTATGTCAGTTTGTATAGACAAAAGGCTTCATCCAACTGTCTACACTGAATCAAGGTTATCTGACATTTAACTCCGTAATTGCCCAGAGGGGGAAAAGTCCTTTGTGAATAGAATATTTTAAAATTACCAGATGTATATAATCAGGTAGCTGTAACAAAACTTCAACCTGCAAGCTGGACCCCTGCTTAGGATACGGTGGTCATTTATTTATTTAATTTTCAAGCATACAGTAATAATAATGGTAAGCATGGATTGCATGTTTTCATGGCTACTTGAGGAAAACAGAACCATGTTATCAGTTTATAGTGTGATAAACTTTAGATGTAAATGACAGAACACTGGGATGGGAATTAGGAGATCTGAATTATATTTATGGCTCTACTATAACCTGCTCTATGACCCTTTGTAAATCACAACGCCTTTTGTTATTCTATTTCCTTGTCCATATTTATCTGATAGTTCATTCAGAAGACAGTTTTCTTGTGCAGGGAATCTTCCTTGTTAATATATCCCAAAGCTTATTTACATATCTTTTTAATTACTTTATTTTAATTATTGTATTGTTAAGAAATAGTACCTGTGAACAGAGTGGTATTACACCATGTGTAGCCCATATAAATCTGGAACAGAGATAGGGCTATTTTTTTTGTTAGGAGCTTTAAGAATACCGAGAAAATTAAGAATAAAAGACAATATTTTACCTTCAGCTAAAATCAACCACACAAACTCAGGAATCACTAATAAATCCATTAATTTTAGAAAATTCAACAGTGACTATGGTGATACGATAGCTTAATAGTCAGGTCAGGAAAAAGAAGATAATTCCACTTTGTCTACAGTTTACCAAAGGAGCCACAACCACTTAGGGGATTTTAGCTGTATCTGAATTTCAAATGCCTCTAAATTTCAGTTCTGATTCTATACAGCATAAGCTTCAGCATGACCCCACCCTTAGCTTTAGTGTATCAGGCATTCTTTTGATCTGATTCTTGATCCCCATTTTGTTATGTGTATTTATGCAAGAAGCAAGTATACAGTGAATGAAAATCACAACCTAAGCATAAATAGTATATTTTGTATCTGAAACCATATTTATCTTACACTGAAGCAAATGGAAGCCAAAAATATATATATAAAAAAAGCATGAATATAGGATTAGGTCTAAAAGAGTCAATGGAGTAAGTAAAACCAAGATCCATTAAAAAAATGAAATAATTTTGCCTAATTCTGTCAACCCAGATTTTGGTTCAATTCTAGACAGCATATCAGCTTTCCAGTTTTGGAGGTAAAAGATCTGTTTCACGTTAAGTAGATCAAAAATTATATATATTTCATGAATCTTTCATCCTTCTTATTCTGTTCATATAACAACAGCAATATTCAGTCCAGACTGAAAATGAAAACTACAATTCAAAAAAAGAAGCGAATAGAGGGGTTTCAGGCCAGGGTTGATTTAAATGGATGGATGTAAATGGACCTCCATCAGGCCCTGATTCAGCAAAGCAGTTGAACACATGCATTGCATTTATTACTTGATCAATCCCATTGCTTACCTGGAGTAGAGCTTTAGGTGCATTACAACTGTTTCAGACCTGTTATGTTGGTCTCCTACTTGCAGGGAAAGAGTCATTCATAAACATTAGCTGAGGTTTGCTCTTTCACAGAAATGGACCAGCAACTTTTGAAGTGCAAAGCCAGATTGTGGACTGTAAATGTGTAGCAGCTGATGTTGAGAGGCTGTGGTTAGGCTGTTTTGTAAAAGGGGGTAATTGCAACAAGTCAGACAGTGCAGTCTGCTAATCTGTCTGGCACTGGAAGCTTTCAAAAAGCAATTCCTCAATAAACTCCCACAATACAAGTGGGAGTAAAGAAAAAAATACAACTCAGGAAATTTGAAAGGAAATTCAATCAGAAAAATGCTTTAGTTTAGGATTTGAGTTTGGTTTGTTTTTTTTTTTTTTTTTTTTTTTTTGGGGGGGTGGGGTGTGTTGTTAGTTAATAAATAGTTAATAAAAAATTAACTATTTTTATTTTTATTATTAGTTGTTTTTCCTCCAACAGCTAATTAAATTAATTTTTTCATCGTGTTCCCAGTTTCTTATAAACTTAGAGCCTAATACCACAAGATCAAGACTTTCAGAAGTTCTCAAAAGTAGTGGAGTGATAAAAGGTACTATCAGATTCAATTCGGGATCAATGTAGCATTCATAGAATCATAAAATCATAGGCTGGTCTGGGCTGCAAGGGACCTTAAAGATCACCTTATACCACCCTCCCTGCCATGGCTGGGAACACCTTCCACTAGATCAAGTTGATCAGAGTCCCATCCAGCCTTGCCTTGGACATTTCCAGGGATGGGCAGCCACAGCTTCTCTAGGAAACCTGTGCCAATGACTTACCATCCTCACAGTAAAGGATCTTTCCCTAATATCTAACCTAAACTTACTTACTTTCAGTTTGAAGCCATTCCCCCTTGTTCTGTGACTACAAGCTCTTGTAAAAAGTCCCTCTTTCTTGCAGGCTCCCTTTAAGTACTTGAAGGCCACAATTAGGTCACCCCCAAACCTCTTCTCTGGGCTGAACAATCCCAGTTCTCTCAGTCTTTTCTTGTAGGGCAGGTGCTCCACCCCTCTAATCGTCTTGGTGTACCCTGAAGTTATCATGATCTATATATATTTATAAAGGGGAAAATACCTAAAACAACATAGGAAAAAGACATTAAGCTATTTAAGGTGTTGCCTAAATGGCTGTGGGGAAAAAAAGAGTCCAAGCCAAATTAGGTAGAAGATAAGGATACAAAAGCTTTAATGAGCCCCCAGGCTTTCTGGAATACCCTCAGGGTGCGCTCCCGAAATACAGATGTCAACAGTTTTTATAATGATTTTCGCCCAATCCCCATCCTGTTACCACCCAGGTTCTGCCCCCGCCACGCCTCTTGGAAATTGGGTCTGGGGGTGTTTTGGGACCCCCTCTTCTTCATCTTCATCTTCCTCAGAGCACGTAATGTCCTTGGAGGCCTTCCAGAATTCTAGGCCTGAAGGTTGTTGGGTCTACGGCTATATCTTGTTCCGTAGGGTTAGGGTGTTCTTCTACAAGTCTACCTTGAAAAAGAGACTAAACAGGCTGTGGAATTTAGGGAATTGACATGGGAGTGGGTAACAGGGGTTTGAGCTGGTGTGTTAAGGGTAAAGGGATAATATGCTGCTACTCTAAAATCTACATTTACTACATAACTACTTCTAAGGTCTACAAAAATAAAAAAATCAAAACATCAAAACTCCAAGGTATCAGTGGGCAGGAGGGAGTAGTGAAAGACTGGTTGTGGGGTGCTTAGCTGCTTACTAGAGTTACCCAGGACAGCTTGGAAGAGCTGATGCAGTAAATCTCCTGGGCAGCATGTACATTCCCTCGAAGTAGCCACCTTCCATCTCATACAAAAATACCTCCTGCATAACTTAATGACATACTTTGGCTTTACAGCCTCCAGCTTCACACACGACATTTAGTTACAGTGCAACTAGTGCATACGTATGCCTTTCCTGTATTTAACCTTTTATCTTAAATGATGATGTAATCAAAGGTACAATTCAGCCACAGCCTTTTGCCCCAATGAAGATATTCTCGTTTGATAAGGTACCATAATTACACTATGTATATCCTATATCAGAAATAAGACAGTAATAATTCCCTCTTCTGTTACTGCAGACAATAATGCCAGGACTCAAAAGAAATGCTTTACATAAGCATTTGTCTAATAACTAAGAAGAAATGGAAGAAAAAGTTATATTAATTTATTTGCACTATAATGAACATACCACATCATTATTCTCTCTTTTCTCTTTCTTTCCTTTCTTTCTCTTTCTTTTCAGATTTTTTTTCTCCTGATTCTCTCTCTTTTTTTTTTTTTTTTTTTCTTTTTTTTTTTTTTTTTGTTTCTTCCTAAAGGGACGCTTGAATAGAACTATCTGGTTTAGAAGATGAGGCTGACTGATTACTGTAATTCATAGGGCCTTAATTAGCTGCACAAACCATTAGCTACAATTAGACTATTATAAAACACTTGATGCGCTGTGTCAACCATGGGGGCTCATTTATTCTTGTGGCAGGGAAGGGAGGGGGGGGAAGGGGAAAAGAGAGCACTGTACAGCCAAGCATGCTAATAAAGAATGATTTTTGATTTAAGATGTTGCCGATAGTGCCTCAAAATTAATCTCAATAGCTGTCTAATTTGTGTCGGTGGATGGTATATTTATTGTAAAATGACACCAAAGCTAAATGAGTTACCTGAAGCAGGACTGCTAATGTCAGCGCCTGGAGACGCAACTCCATATGCCGTAATACAGCAAGGCACTGGGGCTGAATACTCCCAGTGGAGCACTTTGCTTCATCTGTCTCTGAAAATGCAGCAACCTGACTTACACTTTATGATCCTTAAATAATAATAATAAAAAAAAAAAAAAGAAAAAAAATGAAAGAAAAAAAAAGGTAGATATGAGAAACAAATTCCAGAATAGCTTTCAAAGGTTAGGGGGCTTACAAGGGCACAGTGCAGCTGAAAACCTTATTGAAATTGTTTTGGGTGTAGACCATATGCAAAAAGTGGAAATTATGAGATTTGCCTTTAAAGTGAAAAGAGAGGGGAAATAATACAGATAAGGAGGATTTTTCTAATGGGCTTAAGACAGTGAGAATGTAAGTATGACATTCTTTAACTTAGAGATGTCTTTTTTGTTTGTTTTCCTATTGTATTTTCTAATTCATATTGTATTGATCCAACTTTCTAGTTGCAAATTGCTGGAAATACATTTATAGATTTCTTTAATTTATTTCTTTTTTTTTTTTCTTTTTACCCTTGATTAATTTCCTGCTAAGCCCCTTTGCAACAGAAAGTCAGGAACTTAAAAAAGGAGAGATTGGTTCGATAATACATGGCACTTGGTCTTTTCTGTACCATGCATGAAAGTATAAAAGCACAGAGGGGAAGAAAGCAGAATGTGTAGTTAATATGTTAGATTGGGACTCAGAGACCTGAATTCTGTTCCTGTTGTGCCCTACATGACCTTGGGCAAATCCATTTCTCTGTGCTTTTGTGCAACATGGGGACAGTCACACTTTCTCTCCTATTATGCTTTGTTTCTTTCAACTCTGGGGCCCAGATTCATGAAGGTAAATCAAGGTAATTTATCTTGATGGACTAGAAAGTAAGAGCTGAATTACCTCTGTGGATCAGGGTCTGAGCTTTTTGGGGCAAGGATTGCCTATTGGTTTGGGAAAATACAGCACTTGGCATGTGGGACCAAATGTCATTTAGAAACTCTAAATCTTCTCGCAAAAAAACCCCCACAACATGCTGCTAATAGGATGGAGTTGTTACACTGCATACACTGTGATTAACTGATGATCTTTAGTGATACTGCAGCTGCCAATACACTTTGTACTATCCTCAACCATTAATATCTCAGCAGAAACAGAGTGTCCAGCCCCAAAATTACAAGCCTCTTTTGCTGGAGCCAAAGGAAGGTGAGTCATGGATAATTGCAGTTTAGTGTCCTATTTCTCACTTAGGATGCTAAGCACTATATCTAATTCAGGAATCAGAGACAAAGAATTGGGGTAAGACCCTCATCTCTCTAGTTACACAGTGAAATGCAAATGTGAAGTGACAGATAAACCTTATCTGACTCTGATACAGAGATGGCACCCACCATTCTTCATGTGAAGTCCCCTAGAGCAGGTGGTGTGATATTGTCTTTTCCTGTGTCTGTCCTGACTCTGGAAGAGTGGAGCAGGTATCACTGTGTGCATCTACAAAGTGGCAGCCCTAACCTCTCTCCCTTTCTGCAGCCTTTCATATCCAAATGCTGCAGAATAATATTGGGATAACTTTACTATTATACCTTAAATGAATGTGTATGTTGTACACAGTCATCAGTGTGGTAGTTTTTGTTAAAGTCTCAAGTGGAAAATTTAGTCTCCCTCAAGAGGAAAAACAAACCCCCACCCTCCTACCCATCCAAGATATTATGGAATGTGAAAAACTCACAGAAATGAAACAAAATTAAAGAACACCTAAAAATAATCAACCAACAAAGCATTTTGTCCTACATGTGTATGTGAGTGCATATAATAGCTATACACATATATGTGGATCTAGGCATTTACAAGAAAAATTTCATATGACTTATAAATTATCTTCCATCCAAAAATCTGAAAAAAAACCCATTCTGTTACATTTTACAGTCAATCTGTTAATAAACCCCAATAATTTACTTATGGGTATGGAGCTATGGTAAAGACTGAATTCAGAGAGGATTCAATAATTAGAAGTTAATTGTAAAAAGCAACTAAGTTAGATAGGGTTGCTATATTATAATTGTGGTGAAAGATAAAACAGGATTTTCTGGATGATGAAGGAAGGATCAGTCAAGGATGACCAAGATCTCAGTTCAATCTAGTAGCATGATTGCAATTAACAATAACACTCATAAACAGTACTCCACTGGGATTTGAGGAAATACCCTGGCCTTACAGCAAACAAAAAGGGTAAGTTCTGCTGTAGATTGATGAGATGGGACAGCTGGTATTTGCAAAAGGAAGAAATTTAGTCTTTTGCTTTAGGAATAATTATCAACATATCTTCAAAAGTATCCGTAGTCCACACACATGACTGCAGGGAAATTCTAAATAAATTGACCTCAAATTCTTCATTGGATGATATCAGGAAACAGCCTAAAGGAAATAGGTGGGGTGGGTGACTTCTCTGACAGAAAAAATAACTCCTCTAGGACATGAAAGTGTATTTAAAGTCCATGGTCTTATGAAATTTATTAAAACATTCATTCAGTGAGTATCGAACAACCGCTATTCAAGCAGCAGTTTGTTCAGATCCCAGCCAGTCACCTTCCAGTAATGATGACATGAGACACAGATGCCTCAAGACATGTCCCCTGGGGAGTTTTCTGAAGCCCCCTCAAACAGGATGCTTACACAGCAGCAAGACTGCCAGTTCAGTGTCGTGGCTTTGTGGTCTGAACAGTAACAGAACAATGAGAAAAGCCGGAAACAGTCCTAACCTACTCTTTTTCAGCCTTACATGAAGTGACTTAAGTGTTTCTCTATGATTTCTCAGGTTTTGGATTTCCATTTCTGGAGCAGTGCCTTTAACAATGCCTTCAACACAGTGATTTACTTTTTCCCTCCCTCCTTCCTTTCTTGTGAAAGGGTGTGCAGACCTTCCACAAATGTTATGGCTATGGCAGATCTAAAGGAAAAGGAGGTGAAGGATTTCAGGAAGATGTGTTCAACAGCTCAAATGGCAGACAGGTGTGAGATCCTTATTAAATATCCATGTGTGCCAAAGGCCTTCAAAAGGCTTGCCTTCAATTTCCTGGCTTGTGGAGCTAGCATCACCATGCTTTCCATTTACTTTCCTGCTGCGGCCAAGAAGAAAGAACGGGAAAGATTTGAAAAGTGGAGAGCTGTTTATGCAAGATATTGATGGACTTGTCACAGACTTTGGACATTTTGCAGGCTGAGGGAGCTTGGACAACGGAGATGGACTGTGATTGTGCCACATAAGTGGTATTGGACTGTTCGAGATTGTGTTTAATGTTGTACCCCAGTTTTATTAATTGTAATGTGTTAGGATACGTTGAGACATCTTCTCTCCCTCGCAGCTCTTCGCCATCCCCAATTGGTCAGGATTTGCCCCAGTGTGGGCAGTCCTGCCATCACCCTCTGTTTCTATGATTGGTCCCCAGTTTCATCACACCGTTCCTAAACTCCCTATTTGTTGAACCTTCCTGTCAGTCCCATGCTCCTCCCTTGTTCTAGCCCTTTCCATCCAGAACCCTATAAAAGGCATGCCCTCCCCTTGGTCTTTGGATAGCATCCTTCACTCCTGCTGTATGCATGTGATCAGCATGCTTGCTGTCTGCTGTGCCATTTACCACCTGAAATAAAGACCTGCAACAGAGTGAAGAACCCTATGTGCTGTCAGAGCCTTTCCTTCACCCGGGCTGCATCACTTTCCCTTTTCTCCTAACATTCCATTCTACAGTTTAAACTTACAATGTTATTTTTGGTAGTTTGGTTGGTATGTTGTGTTTTTTCTTTTTTTTTCGACTCCCCTGGGAAGTCAGACTTATATTGTAGACAGTATTACTTAGTGATTCATCTACAGTTCCTTCTTGAACCAATTCCTGCTTGTTGCTTAGGACTTACAGATGTTTTGTTGAGATACTGTAAAAGGCAAAGAGTTCTCAGCTTCCAACAATACAGATTTTAAAGTCATAAACCCTCCAGCTTCTGAGCAAATAATGGAGAACTCACACAAAGAGAGTAAGTGGGAGGGGGAAAGATTAAGAAGAGGCAGAAAAATACCATCTTTTTTTATTTACTGGGTTTGACTTAGATCTCATAAGTTCCGTTTAATGTAATATTATATTTTTTTCTTTTTCCAAAGGAAAAAAAAAGTCTTTCACATCAAAATTTATCACATTCAAAATAAAAAATGTAACAGACCAGCATAAAACATTTAACAGCAACAGTTAATAATGTATACAATAAAATATTGCACTAATATATTGACAAATACAGCAATGAAGTATTAATGTGATTATGCTTCATCAGTGCAACAACCCTTCCTCCTTGTCTTTCAAACAGTTTGAATAAAGCCTCTTCTTTCCAATCAACAATTTCACCATAATCCTTAAAAAAAACCCAAACAAACAAATAACAAACAGAAACTTAAAATAAAAATCCCCAAACTAATTTTCCTGTGACAACATATACATATACAAATAAAGAAGCAGTAATTTATTCTTGATTTACACCAGTGCAAGTGAAATGAGAACTTATTCGATAACAACCTAATTAGGAAGACAATGTAACTGCAGTTCTTTTATACTTATTTGCACCACTCCTGGGAAAAAGGCAAGAGCTAATATCATTTTCCAGGTGCTGACGGAAGCATGGGGAGAGATATTGTCCAACCCATAAATGAGATCTACTCTTTCTGGGGCAATGTCCAGCTCCTTTCTGCAGTGTCTGAAGGCAACCAGACACCTGAAATGGTCAGAGGCTCTTGAAGACACATATGGGTAAGAGTGAGGCACCTAAAACTGCAGTTCATAACAGACAGTATCCAGAAATCCCTTCAAATTTGTCTCAGAGACAGAATCTGACTCTGGACTGCTGGAGACTTCGCTCAGCTACAAATTTCCTCACATAATTAAACAAGCCAGGTCAATTCTTTCTTATATCAACAAGGAAAGGTTCATAAGGTTAAAGCACTCTCATAGTCCATGTCTGCTTATGATTCCTTTTCTCTGAACATCTAAGATACCATGCATATAAGGGGTTCTATTTAATGGATGGAACAAAAAGGGTAAAGCTGATAACTGAGTGAGAACCCCTTCTTGCAAGTATTTTAATTATTACTTTCATGTGAGCTCTGTATCACCAGATCTTATCAGCAACTACTTCATATACCCTAGATGTCTTATGGAATTGAAATGTTCAGGGAGGTTAAGGCCCCTTAAAACTACTATTTCTTCAGTCACGCTTCCTCCTTAGGGCTGAGAAGATCCTGGCTGTTGTTGAGGATGGATGAACCAGACAGAATCTGGTGCCACAGCTGCAGGTGTATGTGTGTTCTGATGCCCTTAGCATGCTCACAGACATGCCATTGCTAAAATGAGTCTTGGCTTTTCCATGCAGAACACCAGGTATTTATTTCGTGTGCAGTAGAAGATTGCATCACTCTGTGTTTTGCTAAAGGAACGCCTCAGACATCTCACCTGAGAATATGTATAAGAATTCAGTTTTGTGGTTCTAAAAAGTCAGTTACTGCTTAAGCAATTTAGAAAAGTTACATGTAGGCAAAAATGATAATCTTGTCTTCAGGTTTGTGAGAGAAGCTCAGATAGCATTGTTAATGGCTTTCAGACGTGTTTGGAATTAATCCCTTGCATCTGTTTGTCGTCTTCTTCAGATTTAATGACTTGATGCTTTTCTAGGTAAACAAACAGGCTTACTTGTACACGCTACTTAGAGCACTGTGGACACCTGTAAGATGAAAAGGTGGCTAGACTGAAAACTGCATTTGCCATGACTTTGTTATGACCTTTTTTTTGGGCCAAATTCCGGTTTAACATGAGTCATAGCAGTCTGATGGATGGAGTTGCAGCTATTGAGTCTGCTTCTGCACAGGCCAGGAAAGATACAGGCATACTTGCAGCTAAATGCAGACATCAATGTTACAGAAATCTGTATTTTAGCTACTCACTCATCTTCCATTATATTTAGGGAAGAACAATAGATACTTCCAGGTCTCAATTCATTTGATCTCTTTTGGATATCTACTTTGGCTTAAGATGAATTGCATCCTAAAAATGCCCACTGACTATGCAGAGCCCCTAAGGTGATATCTACATCCTAGACATCTACAATTAATCACTGACTTTCTCTATAGGTATAAAGATGGTGGAAAGCCAAAGTTAATATTGGAAGTCCCTCTCTATTCCTTATGTTATAGTCACTGCTCCATAAGAAATAAAGCTTTCCCTGATAATTATTACAGAGAATTCCTTTTATATGTAGAGGAGACCATTTTTATGGGGAAAAAATATTGCAAGAGTGAAACAAATGCAGGAAAACAAAAAAGACATAATTGATACTGATTGAAGTTGATTCTATTCTTCTACTTACACTTGATACTGACTGCTGGAAAATTAGGTGTTACACCAGATCTTAGACCAAATTTTCAGAACTGGAAATGCCTTCTATATTGCTTGCTTGCATAACATCAGAGATTTGTTCTGCTTCTTCCACTGCAATCTTCAGAGTGAAGGAGGCAGATTCATAAAACATGACATTTTCTAGCTCAGTCTCCTACAGAAACCAGCTGTCGATGAACACCAGCAGCCACCGAGCTGAGTGTCTTTACTGGCTCCTGCTGTTGTGTGGACAGCTCTCATGCATGTCACACATAGAGAAGTTTTTTTGTGTTATTCCCTTTGCAGCTTCAGCGTGGAGATGATCTGGGTCAGTCCCTCTCTGATGCTGTGGCCATGAGATTGGAATTCTGTTCCTCATTTCCAAGCAATCCAGAAATCTCACAAGCATTTCCATCTTATTTTCCCAGTCTATGCTCCTACTCTCTTCTTGGACTGAAAAACAGCTTAGTTACCAGATTAAACTGAAAAAATAATGTATACATAGCAGAAAATGCAAGTCAGAGACGGAAATGAGAATATGCATTACAAGGTCTAAAACCAGAATATTTTGACAATTCTGAATTTCCCATCTTTATTGCCAAAAATCAAGATATTAAAATCGCCATAAAAAAATAATCGTATCTTCAGGATGGTTTGAGTTTTTGTTGTTGCTTTTTGGTTTTGACTTTTTTTATGTGTGTGTGTGGTTTTTTTGTTGTTGTTTTGCAAAAATATCTCTACCTCAGATTTAAAGGTGGTCCCTCAGGACAAGTTTACAAAATGATGAGGACCATATTGGCTCACATCCTTGCAGAAATAATTTTTATGTATTCCAAGCATGATAAAAAATATTGGCTGTATTTGTTCCAGTCTATCAGGTAAATATGTATATGTGCAGTTCCTTTAAAACATTTAATTATTTACTCAGGAGACCAGAACAGCTGTTCTGCCAGGTAAATACACTTTGAGGCAGCTTTTTAAGATGTGTATTATGTTAGATCTATTTCCACTTAAATGCATTTTTTTGTAACACAAATTCTTTTAAAAGGCAAAATCTATTACCTTCAGAGTGATTCTCTTCTATCATGTAAACATAGATTTGAGGGTCATGCTTTGAATAATAAACCGGCAACAGCAAGATTCTTTGAAGAGGAATTCTTGCTTGATCTTGTGGGTCAGAGTCTGATGTGTTCCATTCATAAGAGGCACAACAACTTTACCTGATTTTAGGGGAAGTTTATTTATATACTTTTATTAACAAAGCATTTTCCTGCATAGCAATGTAACATACAGCAATAAGTTAGTGTGATAACATGGGTGGACGTATGGGATTTGAACCCTTGCTCCATAAATATACTGAATGTGCTGAAACACCGGTTTGTGTCTCAGCATTCAGTCTGCCTTCCAATTAGAAAACTCAGAAAGTGATTCCTTGATCAGAGCACACCTTTACCAGCTGTTCTGAAGCTGGGAATACCTTTGGATCTATGGTTGTCTTCTTCAGTTTTATATTCACAACCTTTCTGGGAAAAAATTGTCTTCAGAGGAGTTAGATTATCCAACAGGGAGTTACGCCTGGCTTTTGAAGGTGATTTCTGCCCTAATAGTTTTGTGAAAAGCCATTTCTAAAATTTAGCTTTTCTAATTTACTTTCTTGCTCATTTTCTCTGGAAGTAACAGTGGATTATCAGCACGGCTATCAGTATTAAATGTATTGCAACATGTTTAGGAGTAATGGTTATCCTTGTTCTTGTGGTAGTCAAAGATTTGTAGCAAAAGAAATCAACTTTATTGCACCAATCAATACCCTTCTTCTCCAGACCTTATGAGCTCAAAAGCTTGTTCTTTTTCACTTTTCTCAGTTTTTCTAATAAAAATATTTGTTTGGCTTTCTTTTCCTACAGATTTTAACCTTTCTATTACCAGTAATTTACACCTCACTTTATTAGATGTTGCACAAGTGGATGCCAAAAAGAGGAACCCAGTGCTCTATCCTGTGAGCACTTGTCACCTAATTTTGATTTTATGCTTTCATTAACTGATTATTTGATATATTACAAGTATCATTTCACACTAGTCTAAATTTTGTAAGAAAATGGTGTATTATGTAAGGATAGGAATCCTTATCTGGGTTGAGTTGCAAATAACTGCTGAAGAAAGTACTTTAATAGTTAACACAGAAAGATGTCCTGAAAGGTTTTTAAATTCAAAACTGGTTAGAAAGAGTCCCAGAAAAATTGATTCTTCCTTTTCCAAGTGTTCTTGCTTTGCCTAAATGACAAGTACTTTATAGACAGCTGATTAAGATTATATAACTCTAGTGATGGTGTATGGCATTTATATTTTGTTTAATGTAAGCATGTGTTTGACTGTGAGCAAAGAGGTGAATGTCAAAAGATAATCTAATTAAAATTGTTGAACTCCATAACTAACAGGAAAAAAAAAAGAGAGAAATCTCCACCTGAATATTTTTTCCACATTTTGTAATGTCACCCAGAATGCTCTCTCTGAAAGTTGAACAATGTTCAAGACATTCTTCTTTCCATTTGAAGTACCTTGCTAATCCATCTGAACAACTTTAATAATAACTCAACATCATGTCTTTTACCATTCTCCCTCCACTTTTTCTCTTTTTTCTCTTGGGCTACTATGAGAAGTTAAATGATCCAACAACTTTGTCTTTTGTCACCTGGGAGTGCTGCAAATTTTATTTGGTGGAATCAAGACATTGGAAAGATACTCTAAGTGAAACACCAGGATAAATTGGTACTCCCCAAATATGTTATGTTCAAGTTGGTTTTCCCAAGCTATCAGTCTTTTCTCAAAGAACAGGTTTCTGACCACCAAATGGTTTTTCACCTTCAGTGGGTAAAATTTAAACCTTTCTATCTTTTCACCAACATTCTCCTGAACTATTTAATGTAAGGCTTCTTTTTCAGTAAACAAAGCATTTCAAATTGAAAGGAATTAATTTGTTTATATACATATAAGTGGAATGACATTTCTGTCACAGGCCTGAAGACCAAAATTCATTTGCTGATATTCATGCTTTAAGAACATTTCAGTAGTCTGATCATGTGTTGTGGTTCAACAGTTTACAGCTATATAAACCTTCACATTAATCTATATCACAAAATTGATCTCTATTGTGCAGGCTTCCATTTTTGACATTAGCCAGTATCTGATGCTTCAGAAGAAAATGTGAAAATCAGTGACTCTTTTATTATATGTGTGTTTCTAAAATGTATTTCTTCCTAATCCCAATGCCTTATTCATTAAAACATCTTTGTTGACCATGGATTGGTCTATGTGTCAGATGTGGAGATATATTTAGCTGTCTAAGCCTCCACTGATTTCAGTGGAGGATTTAATATCAAAATTAAGGTGAAGTGGTTAAAATCCACCAAGGAACCTCTATTCCCACCACATTCCTGCCCCATTTCATTTAAGTTTGTATAGTCTTTTTGTATATACAGTTTCTAAGGTCTCTGTAGGATGAGATCTGCAAATCTTTGCTTCAGATATTACTGTTTCTTGCTGTCTTCCCCTCTAGATGTCTTTCCTGTTCCTAGACCTATAGGAACGCTGGCAAAAGGCTTTATGTGATTAGAGTTCAGCTACATCATAGGAAGACTGGCATCCTCATTAGATTAGAAGTAGAACTCCCAATCTGGAACACCTCAGGGAAGAGTGTATTTCTCTTTTCCTGAGTGTTCAGGGTGCTGTGACTTGCAGAGTCAGGGTAAGGTGAACTTCCAGGCTATAAATACTGAGTGGTTTCCTGGAGATAATTTCTCCTCATCCTAAGCTTTTTTCTGAAGTTTTGCTTCCCAAGTTATCTTGAGGCGATGAGGTCCACAGCAGAGTTGGTGTCAGTTATAAAATAGGCATGTACATTTAGGTATGTATATAGAGAGATATTTTCTTCTGTATTATTTACTGAATAGAGATAGAAATCATAACAATACACTTGAGGTATTATTTTTATTTCTGCAGGGTTGAATGTAGAGTATGCTGTCTACTTTTTAAGAAAAAGCAAGAGAATTTATGGACTTGAATGAAGTTTAAAAATAAGAGTACAATGTTGTTGTTGTTTTTTGTTTACCTATTGTTTGTTTGTTTAGTTTGGTTTGAATGAATGTTGAACAGAACTTTGTTTAGTTTGGTTTGAATGAATATTGAACAGAACTATATTCATTCCCTTAAAAGGAATGAATATAGTTCTGTTCAATATTCATTTTAAATATTCATGTTGTATTGTTTTCTTATTTACAGTGTTTAAAAAATAGTTGCAATAAATTTTTATACTCCTGTCCTTTAAAATGTTTATGATTTAAAAATGTCAGGAGTGTTAAGACACAGTCTCTTAATTTAGGTAAGAATTGCTTTTATAGAAACAGGCCTTTTTTTTTATCATACCAAAGGATTTCAGGATCAGAGACAAGCACAGGTTAAAAATAATTTGTAAGTCCAGCTACAGAAGGCCTGAGTGATTCATATAGTTTCAATTCTTCCTGTGAATTTGTCCTTTGCTTTCAATTGTTCTTATTTACATATAGCCTAGTTTCAGAGCAGAGACCTTTTAAACACATCAATAGGTCAATAAATCTATGCTTTTAATAGGGATGTACTTTTGTCCATTCTTTATTTTGGAGCTTTTCATTATACACTGTCCTGCATGACTATACACTGCTGCACATGAAATGTTTACGTTGAATTGATTGGTTCTTTCAACACATTTGATTATTAGAAAGTGCAAAAAGGATGTTTTCAAGGTTTATAGAGGAATATGTTGACCTTTCTTTGAGAATATAAAGGGTTGATTCTATTGGCATTATTCCCTCTGCAGAGGGGATGTGGTGCAATGCCTAGGAACATACAAACTCCCACAGAGCAGCTGGGAAGAAACATTTCCAAGGACACATGACTTAAGGACACTCTTCTATTATGGATGTAGACTTTTCTTCTTCTTTCTTATGACTTCTTCCGGCTGCCCTTGCAAATCAAAGGTAGAACCAAAAACATGGTCCAAAGTCTCACATCTAATAACATCAATCTCTGCTTAAGCAAAGTTCTTTCTGAACTTTGAGGCACTGCTCTCAGAATTAAGTCCTAGGCATATTTTCTGTGAGCATGGCCCGCTTTGCATCCTCCAGGTATCTCACAGGTGTACCTGTCAGCTACCCAAGCAAACAGGTTACCTTGTGCCCTGGGGATTGTATTCCTTTCAACCAGGAAGGCTATTGCAGGGTCATCACCACCTGGGAAACCAGTGGGCTTAGTGAAGTTTTGTGGTGTCAACAAAATAACCTCTCAGACCGAGACTCTCAGGTGTGCTAAGGCATCAGATCCTACTGAATAAAAATAAAAATAAAAAACTAAATGAAACAATCAGAAAACCAAACCAAACCAAAACAAACAAAAAAGCTATGTCAGGGACTCTCTTTTAATATATATGTAAGGAAATGAATTTCCAAGGGTAATTTACAGGTACTACAAATTAATCCTGTGCTTGTTATGTCCATCCCTATACAAAAGGGGAATATCCTTTGTGACTAACTTAGACTGATGGCAGCAAATTCTCCAAGGTACAATAAATGTCATCTAAGTGATCTGGTAGAGAGGCAAACATAGGGGGGAAGTGATGAATATATATAGTTCCCAGTATTTAGCTCCACAGCTAAAATGATACCAACAACAGCAAACAGAATAGATAACTGGTTATCCTTATCATGGTGTTTTTTATCCTGTCTTTTAATTATATCCAAAGGCAGATTCATAGTGATTATATCTTCCCTTCTTCCTCCCACTGCTTGACATGACTAAGGCCATGGGATGGTTCTGACCATGGGCCCTGTGGATGCACCTGTGCAGTCTAGGATCAAATCAATGACCTACCCAGCTCTCATAATCCATAACTTTAAAGAGTGCAGCTACTTTGTACACTTAATAACAGCAAGAGTTAGTGTGAAGGGTACTGGAAGGAGCTCTCTAACTCTCCTCTGCTGGGTCATACTTTCACCATGCAGCTGAGGGGAGTATCCAGTTGAAAAGTTCCTGATTTTTTTCATGGCAAGAAGTGTGGCTAAAATCCTTGGCTACTGAGAAACATGACAAAGCAAAGCATTACCCTGTGAAAAGTGTATCTATAATAGTACTGATTTTCTGAAAACTTCTGTAAGCTAAAAGTGTAGTGTTCTTTCATACCTGGGACTGAAACAGGAAAATCACTGTCGGAATCATTTCCTGTCGGATTGCAGCAAACAAACCAACAAAATCGGATTCCATACTCTGAAGCTGCACAATCTCTAATCCTTTGCTAAACAGGGTCAAAAGGAAAATAATAGGCAATATCTCTTTGTCCAACCTGGGACAAGAATTTGTCTGTTTTGCTTTCTGCATTGCAGATTTTCCTAGTCAGGTTGAATCACTCCTTCTCCCTACTACTTATAGTTTTCAGACTCTTTGTACTACTAAAAGCTGGACAATTATAAGGTTACCTGTGTTATACTGTGACACAGTGGAAATTCAGCAGGTCAAAGGAGTTCTACTGTCTTTCATATTATCAGTGTCCCGTTTCTCTCACAAGTGTTGTATTGCATATTCTGGGATACTTTTCCTCAGTCAATCTATTCTCCTAGGTTTATTTTTATATCAGATCATCATCAAGTGGTCTCCATTGTACAAAGCACTATTCTCAAAAGTGGCTATTATAATTCAGCATACAGTGATGAACACAATTACTTTTAGGTTCATTTAAAAAAAAAAAGATGAAGAGAAGAAGAATAAAAAAAATAAGAAACTCATCTGAACGAAGAAAATCTTTGTAGGAAGGTCAGTTGGGTAAAGGGACAGTCATTAAAAAAAAAAAAAACAGACACATTGATCTAAGCTTCAGAAGTACTAAAGATATACAAGTAAAATTGATAACTCAGACTCAAATTTAAATGAAAGCAGAGAAAATAATTTACTGAAAAATTTTTATACAGTATCGGTAGCTAATACTGTTCTAAAGTCATTCTCTGATGCTTTTGAAGCAGTAAAACAAGACGGGGACTCATGCTTGTCAGTGACTGGTGGTTCTGAATGCTGGTGGAAGTGGGATTTTAAAGAGGAATTCACCATAAGCAATACACTGAGTATTTCTTTAGCCTCTTAATTAGGCTGAATTTCCAAATATGACAAGGAAGTTCAGTACCTCTGTTTTATATATGAGTGACATGGGGCATATGAGTTATCCACTCAAGGTTGCAGGCAAGTATATTTATAACAAATCAGTGATCAGGGCACTGGATTATGTGCTTTCTCCTCTCCTAAGGGAGCTCAAACAGCATGGAACTAGACTTCATTTTAGTTTCTTAAAGTAGAAGATTGTTCAAATGGCAAAATCAATTTAAGAACTGTGTATGGTGCTTTTTTTACCATGTGTAGACACCTGAACTGGGATGGACGGACTGTCCCAAGCATCAACAGCTCAGGAAACTCGATACCTTTACATTTGGACTGTTGTGCTAAATAAATACCTGTCTGTCTACCGACTCAATATCAGCCACTTCATACTCAGGCCAAATGTACATGGATGACTTAGTCCAGAGCTTTTGTTCAGTTTATGGGCAGTATGAAATTTTGTGGATTAAAGTTGAGCTATAGGATCACCTTTCACTTTCAATCCTATGCAATATTAATCGATCAATTAATTAATTAATAAAAATCTTGTTGGCTGAACTACTTCAGTGTGATATCAGCCCAAATGAATTAATACAATGGTGTTCCTCCAATTGCTGTAAGAAAACCACAGCATTATTTCCCCCACAAATGAAGTACCAGAGTTCTGAAAATCCTGGAGATTCAGGTCCTCCAGTAATTTTAAGTTTCCCTCAGGACTGTGTAACAGTTCATTCACCCCAAGAGTTTTTGAATAATGGAAATCAGTGAAATTTCATTTTTTAAACAAGTACAATTTCATTGGATAAATTTTAGCCTTCTCTATCCTGTTATTCTCATATCTGCATTTTCATTCCAAGCAGAAAAACACAGTGTTTTCTGTTTTGCAGAAATCTTAGGCTAAAAGTAGGGGATGTCTGTTCCTGTTGTTGTTTTTTATATCTTTCCTCATTTTTATTGGTAAACTATCAAGCAGGATGTTCCCCCCTCCTGTTTTTAAACAGCTTAAACTGATTGTATTTCAAAAAAATGCAGATGCCTATATCTTTTATAGGAGGAAAGTCATTAAATTTGTAAATGTTAGAAAAAAAGAAACTGTGAATGATATTCTGGAAAGTGACGGCATCATAAAATATGCACAATCTGGTCAAGTTCCAATTAAAAAAAATGTGTTAGCATAAACAACCCTTAAAAATAGCAATGTAAAATTTACGAGTGGATTTGGAAGTTGTCACCACGCCCAACCACATTTTCAGTTCTCATCAACCTGGTTTCTAATTCTGCATACATTTTAGATTTGCTGACATTTTCATATACAAAGAAACTTTCTGTAGCTGATGTGGAGCCCTGCACAGCACTGAAGAGGGATCCTTCAGAGGTAGAAGAACATTGTGCTGACAATTCCATCTTGCTCTGGCAAACATTTCCTTTCACTTTTGTTAATTGCTGTTGCTACCTCTTCAAACTGCTTGGAAATTGGTTATATAGGACCACAGATTATTTAAGGTTGGAAAAGACTTCTAAGGTCATCAAGTCCCACTGTTAACCCAGAACTGCCACATCCACCACTGACCCATGTCTCTATGTGCCACATTCACATGCTTTTTAAACACCTTCAAGGACTGATTCGTCCACTTCCTTGGAAAGCTTTTCCCAATGCAGTGAAAAAATTTTTCCTAATATCCAGTCTAAATATCTTCTGCTACAATTTGACTTTATTATTCGTCATTAGAGAGTGTTTTGTTATTCATGTTAAAATACCTAACAAAGGGAAGCTATGGGAGATAACTGCAAAACCCAAGGCTTTTGATCAACACATCTTCCCTGATCTGTTGCTCTCCTGTGAGCTTTTTTTAAGATAAAGAATGGCTAAGCCTTTAGGAATTGGTGAATTTCTTTTCAGTCCTTTTAGATGTCGTGGAAATTCTTGATGACTTTAACTCAAATATTCAGATTAATGTCTGTCACTATAATTAAATTTAACCACCTTTTAATTCTCAAAATTGAAGTAAACAATACTTCAATTGCCATTCATCAACATGTTCCTTCATTACTGAAGTATTCCTACTCCAAGATGGGATACACCCAGGGCTATCAAGAGCTTTAGCTAACTAAAATTAAGCCATTACTTAAATTTATTCAACCTAATGCAGAGAGACTAAAGCTGTTCTGTGACATTTATCCAGAGAACCATAGAATCATAGAATTAATTGGGTTGGAAGATACCTCCAAAATCATCAAGTCCAACCCTTGATCCAACCCCACTGTGATTACCAGATCGTGGCACTCAGTGCCACATCCAACCTCATCTTAAAAACCTCCAGGGACGGTGAATCCACCACCTCTCTGGGCAGGCCATTCCAATGCCTGATCCCTCTCTCTGTAAAGAACTTCTTTCTAATATCCAACCTAAACCTCCCCTGGCAGAGCTTAAGCCCGTGCCCTCTTGTCCCGCTGCTGATTGCCTGGGAGAAGAGACGGACCCCCACCCGGCTACAACCTCCTCTCAGGGAGTTGTAGAGAGTGATGAGGTCACCCCTGAGCCTCCTCTTCTCCAGACTAAACAACCCCAGCTCCCTCAGCTTCTCCTCGTAGGACTTGTGCTCAAGTCCCTTCACCAGCCTGGTTGCTCTTCTCTGGACCTGCTCCAGCACCTCAATATCCTTCCTGAACTGAGGGGCCCAGAACTGAACACAATACTCCAGGGGTGGCCTCACCAGTGCTGAGTACAGGGGAAGGATCACTTCCCTGCTCCTGCTGGCCACACTGTTCTTCATGCAGGCCAGGATGCCATTGGCCTTCTTGCCCACCTGGGCACACTGCTGGCTCATCTTCAGCCTCCTGTCAATCAGCACCCCCAGATCCCTTTCCACCTGGCTGCTCTCCAGCCACTCTGTGCCCAGCCTGTAGAGCTGCATGGGGTGGTTGTGGCCAAAGTGCAGGACTAAGAACTTGGCCTTGTTGAACGTCATCCCACTGGAATCAGCCCAACTCTCCAGCCTATCCAGGTCCCTGTGCAGAGCCCTCCTGCCTTCCAGCAGGTCGACACTCCCCCCCAACTTGGTGTCATCTGCAAATTTGCTAATGATGGACTCAATCCCCTCATCTAAATCATTGATAAAGATGTTAAACAGGACTGGGAAAAGAGACTATAAGTAAGAAAACTATGACAACATTCCTCCCAAGGACTAGACTACTCATCCAAGAGGGGATGAGCCTGGAAATAAAGAAATATTTGAATTTCACATGATCAGTCATTGGTAAAAAACAGTTAGAAACTGAAATGTCAACTTGAATCCATAACCAACCTTCCTTCTAAAATGAGCCCACTAACTAGAAGGCAGTCTCTTCCCTTATATTTTGACTCTAATCAACTATTAAAACATGCTAGTAAAACTACAGTTCTCTACTTGATATGCTGATTCTGCTTTGCTTTTATCCTGAGAGATGAGTTTCAATGCTTTTGCCTATTTTTTTTCCCAGTGTGTGTAAGTACAGTAAGAGATGGACTGGTTTTAGCTCTTCCAAGTTACTGAAGGAGGAGGTTCAAGCACTTATTTTACAGCAGGTCTGTCGGTGTCTGCTGAAGAGAAGGGTTTTACTGATAGTAGAAAGTAGAAGATAATCCCACATCTGATTACAGGGTCACAGTAATCAGAAAATGGTCACTGGTTTCTTTCCAAAATGTCTCACTTTCTCATCTCCAAACAAACTAAGACAAAATCTGTTGATTTTTTAATTGAACACATGTTTATGAACTGGTCTGGCTGACCCAGATTTTTATGTTCTGGCAAATCAGCTATTAATTAGAGAAATGTGTGACTCTTGTCTTGCCAAATGTAGTCAGTACCTGTCTCTGCTTTGCTATTCATAGTGGATGAGAAAAGCAAAGACATAAACAAAGAAGAATTGGCTGCTGAATAGAAACTGTTCTTCAAAACATGCATCTTTTCTGCTACACAGTTATGCCCCATCTTCACCCTCAGATCCCATTTTTTTTGTTCTGATTCACCTCATTTCCTAATACACCGTTTTATCTTTCTATCCACCTCTTCACTGAAAGGATAAAAAAAACAGAGAACATTGTTAACCAAGAGATCTGTGTTTATAACTAAATAAATGAAGATTCCAGGGAGAGCCTGATAGGAAACACTACAGCTCTCAGTGGTGTACTGTTTTGCTGCCTCTTCACGTGATGAGAGAAATCACATTTTGAAGAATACTTTCCACGCAAGACATTTTTCTTCCTATCCTCCTCATTCGCAGCACCTGCTTCAGGAAATATATATTTTCCACATACTGCTCAAATGAACTAATCTATTTTCACTATGTGTCCTTTTTGGCAAAATATCTACAGTATTTTCTTTCATAAAGACAAATTCTGCTCTTTTGGTATTTTTCCCCTTCCTTTTTCTTTTTTATTAATAAAAAAATATGATCCCTTATTTCCTCCTTAGAGAGAGGGGAGAAAAAAAAAAAAAAAAAAAAAAGGGAAAAAAAGGCAAGGGAAAGAGCCAGGAAAAAGTAAACAAAAAAGCTCACACTGAAGCTTGGAGAAAATAAAAACCAGAACCCCAACTATCAATGAGGCCTAACTTCATTGAAAATATGTCTGTGAATATTCAGTCGTTTAGTATCTTTTACGATGACAGTTCTACAGAAGGAAAAATTGCCATTTTTTTATCATTTGAAATGAAACTGCCAATACTGTGTCAACTAGGAAAGATGAATTATTCCTTTCAGCTTCTCCAGAAGGTGCTTAAACAGAGTTAGGTCCATGGGAGATCAAGTTTCCCAAATAAAACTACATTTCATATCAATGCAGAAGCTATTTTGCAACAAGACTTCTACTATAACTTCTCTATCAGCATGTGCATTTATCTATCCATCTTTCCAAGTATTCTTTGTTTTTTTCCTAGGAAAAAACAATCCTTCCAGGTGATGAATCTGCAGCATCTGAGACAGATTTCAGTGCTTTCAGAATTTTATTTATTTTAAATTTAATCCCCCTCCTTTCCCCAAGTTCTTCATGACTTTTGATCTTGTTTCTGCTGATTCCTGATCTAAATGGAGAAGGATGCCTTAGTCCTATGATATTTCTCTGATTTTCAGCACTTCCATATACTTTTTGAGTTTCACCTGAGCACCTAAAACAAATTTATGAAGGTCATTAGTAAACAAATACATCTGTAAGGGTTTTCTTTGTTGGAGTGTTTTCAGTTTTGGTGGGGTTTTTTGGATTTGTTTTGTTGGGTGTGTGTGTTTTGGTGTTGGGTTTTTGGGGCTTTTTCATTTGTTTAGTTTTTGCCAAACTGCTTGTGTTGTGAAACCATGGCGTAGGTAGTCTGCCTCTTTAGTCCTCTTCTTTATATTTCTGACAAGGTGCAGAGTGAGCCTCTGACTCAGTCCAACTCCTGTGCTCTGTTTGACTCATTTCCTTTCTGTGAATGTTTTGAAAACACCAAATCTTGAGCCAGGGATTAAAAGGCATCTGTATAATGCCCTAAGGTATTTTATTTTATTTCTCATAATAATCTGTGAATATTTGGTATTTGTTTTCAAAGGATGATCCCTGATATCCTCTGAGTCAATATGGAAAGGACACCAAAATTGGAATTCATAGTGATCTGAAAATACATATGTGAAGGACAAAAAGGCATAAGCTTTTCATCACTCAAGGAGAAACTTCATGCCATAATTACACTAAGAACATCATCTGACATTAAAATGTCACATGTATTACTACTGAACCCAGAGAGGGAAGTTTTATTAAGTGCTGGACTCATGATTTTGTCTTTTAAGGAGTGAATTGACTTATACTTAGGACTGTCATGCACCATTTGTTTAGTGCCCTGCTTTCTACTGGTATCAGGATTTGATCTTGCCCAGTTTTAAGAAGCTAAGACTAGGACTTCATCTTATGAAAATGAATTTCTGCTACCTTTGTTTTCAAGTCCTTCATTTTGATCCAACTTTATCATTAATTTTCTTTGTTCTCAGGTTAGCAACAGAGAGAAGATACAGATTGAAAATGTTGCTTGATTTTCTTTCTAAGTGGGTGTGCTCCCATAAGATATTTCTTTTAAAATAGAAGCAGGGTAGAGCAGCTTAGAAGGTGAAAAAGCCCAAAGGTGTAGCTATCTGTAGGGAATAGTCAATTGTTGCAAGCATAGATTTGTGATTTTGTACACTTGAGTTAATTCTCTTTTTGAAAAAACACTGGCAACAGTTAATGCCTGAGCTGGATCCTGTTTAATACACTGCAGACACCTTTTCAGACAGCATCTGTCTTCCCCTGCAGGATGCCAGTAAAGCAGGTAGACAGTCTCGCTTCTGAAGTGAAAGGAGCCCTCGGTATTTTTGCTATTGCTTTCAGAAAGGCAGATCTCCTGACACTAGAATTTACCATGGGAACAAGGATTTTATCCAGCACTGAATTTAATACTGTTGGTCACGACCTATTGGTCATTAACAATGTCTGCGTGCTTTCCATGGATGAACCCTAGGAGTAGATTTATCAAGGGAATTTAAGGATGCTAATGTTTCTCTTGTTTCATAACCAGTACTTTTTTTCACTTAGAAGGGCACAGTTTTCGTTTGTTAATGATGATGTCATGGTATAGGTCTGTAAAGGCTACAGTCAGGATAGCATGTACTTGGAAGGTCAAATTCTGTCTTTCAGTGTTGATCTGCTAAATGGATGCTGAGAGCCAGAGGCACAGCACTCTGTGTCTGATACCTTCCAAAAATCCAGTGAAGCACAACAGTAAGGGAACACTGAGGGCTAAGAGATCATCCTCAGTATACAGTGCAAACTTCATCAGTGGACGACTTCCCTCTTTTTGAACAGACAACTCAGTGGAAGCACAATAAAATCCATGAGAGACTTTGTCTTGCCTTCAAAGTTCTTGGGATGTTTGAGGACGTGTTTTTAAATATTATTAATGATGCAAATGGGCCTAATATCACTTCCTCACATGAGTCATTAAATAGTCTGGGTGAGAGCAAGGATATCTAATACAATGAGATGTGTTTTCTTTCTTTCACATGAGAACAATGGGAATGTCTGTCATGGATTACGCAAGTCTCTAAGGACAAGAAATACCAGAAGGATGCACTAAGGCATAGATAGTGCTAGAAAACTGTAAGGCACAGATAAAACATACTTCTTCCACTTCCATACCCAAATTCTTCCTCCCTCCACTCTACTTTCTACTGCATTTTCTTTCTTCCAAAACCAAAAGCCAAAACCAGGGAAAGGCCTCTGAACCAGTAAGGAGAAGATCTCATGATCACAACTCTGCAGGGCAATATGCAGTAAAGTGGGTTATTACAGCCATGTCCCAGCCAAAGACAGAATGGAACACTGGATTTCATGCTGATACAGGGCAGGACAAAAGCTTGGCAATGCAGATGCAGCTTACAGGAACACCAAGGATGGGACTGTCTTGGATCAAGCTCAACAAAGCAGATGAAGAATTGTGCCTGATTACTCTGTTTGGTTGTGAAAAAAGCATGAATGGCTTTAGGAAAAATTGGTTAATCCTTGCTGGTTAGAAAAGCAAGAAAATATGCCAGTAATGCTTTTAGAATTGATAGTCTAGAAGGAGTAAAATGTAGATAATTTCCAGAAGCTGATTTTAATTTTACAAGCCATATATTAGATAATGTTACTTGTTTGTGTCTGTTCAATAATGGTGTAAAGACTTATGGTGCATTAAAAAAATTGAAATTCAAAATATTTAATTTTGAAACTCTTACTGAAGGTGCAATTTATCTTTCCTGGTAAATTCAGTAATGAAAATACAAACTGGATCACAAAAACAATGAGATCTGAAAAATCTGTGATTCTGTGTCCTTTCTATGAGAATAAAGTATGTGAACTCTCTCACAAAAAGTATTTTACATATTTAGCAGGGGTTTATAAACAATGCATATCCCTCCATTATCCAATCTGAGTCATACCAGATTTGAATGTGACGCTATTCCTTTTCAATGGGCTACCAACTCCTGTAAAATTTTCAATTGTAATTTGCTGTTACTCATTTTTTTGGAAGTATGTGGAAAGCTCATTTTAAGCAAGTTTGGGAGTAAAAGGGAAAAACACAGATGCAGGGGTATTAATCTACTGAGGATAACTTATGTATCTCAAGGTCCATATTTTAAGTAAATGTTCACTGCATCATTAAACTTGGGCATTTACAGCATGCATCAAAAATAGAAACTTTGTGCAGTCAGAGAAGGCAAAGGTTTGCAAGGGAGGGTGTAAAATGGCATAATTCCATTGATTTTCATGGAGATGGAGAAATTTACATCAGCTAGGAGTGTGGCCCACAATCTCCTCAACAAAGAGTAAAGTCAAACTGTGAACATGGAAAACCAGGAATCCGTCTAACTTCTCCTGACTTTGAGAAGGTTACAGACAAGGTTGACAGAGTCAACACATACAACATGATTTATCTGGAGTTTCAGAAAGCCTTCAATAAAGTTCCACATGACAGGCATCTGTTTAAGTTAAAAGCTACAGAGATCCAGGATAAGACATGGAAGTGAATAAAGAAATAGTTAAAAAACAGAACACAGAGACTACCTGCATGATTAGCTAGACTGATGCCCGGACAAGGTTGATAACAGCAATGTTTTTGACATAATTGTGTTAGTTCTGGTCGTTGCAGGAGGTGTCTGAAAATGTTTATTGGAAAAGGATTAAAAAAAATAAATAAATTAATTTTAAAAAAAAGAAGACAAGAAAAGACAAGAAAAAAAAAGGAAGAAAGGCAAAACTGACTCCAGTCATGCTATTGTTTCACAGATTGTTGCAGCATGTGATCAAGAAGGACAGTAGAAAATAAACTCTTGCAATGAAGCAGGAAACCAGATCTCCAGCAGCTGAGTGGAATACAGCTGCTTAAATACAGCCAAGCTACAATCAGCTCCGAGTTGAGAGCTTGTTATAATGGAGGAAGGGGGATACAATCAGGCTGGATCAGTAGGAAGAGCAGGCTCCCCTTTGATCTTCTTTCAGCTTTCATGCACGTGTAAAAAATGCAAATAAAATAGACTCACCATTCTCTATAAATTAAAGGAGTTTTTACTCCCCCTCAAATTATCGAGCCATATTTTTTCCATGTGCTTTCAAACAAATTAAAAAAGCTTGAAAAAAAATGGACTTAAATATATTGAAGCATAAAAGTGGGAGTTCTGCATAATCAGCTTCCAAGAGTTCTTAAATCTCTGTATATAAACTGTTTAAAAGTAAATTAAAATTATTCCTTAATGAAATACAAATCTCAAGTCACTTGAATAACTAATCATTTTATGACCCATGCAGTGAATTTTTAATGTCTGCCTCTACCTGATTATTTTAGATATGTCTGTGTTGTAAATTAAAAGCTACATAAATCATTAATGTGTTGATACAGATCAGTGAGCTGACTACACTGTATCTGATTCCTCAGGACATACAGTGTCTGATTCTCCTCACTCCTATTTTATGGAATCCAGATTTATTCCACACTTCTTCTTGGACAAAATCTGATTTGAAGACTTTGAAAGGACTTGCTTTAGTATTTACAGCACTGAGATTATCTATGTCTTATAGACAGGCCTACACTGTGAAGTAAAGAGGCTATTACTTCTAAAACAGTTACTGGGTACTTTCAGAAAAGTATTTTATGCATGGTACTCAAATTGCTTTGGAACCATTAATTAAGTCTTACAGTTCACAAAACATTTTTGAGGTAGGT
Source organism: Myiozetetes cayanensis (assembly GCF_022539395.1). NCBI lineage: Eukaryota > Metazoa > Chordata > Aves > Passeriformes > Tyrannidae > Myiozetetes > Myiozetetes cayanensis. The sequence goes on from NW_026087631.1 coordinate 66,807,568, forward strand.
AGCTATTAGGATTTCTATCTATAGTCTGGTAAACAAGGACAGAAACGTTGACCACTTGAAAAAGGAATAGATCTGGGAATAAAAGTCAGGTGTCCTCACTTTCAAATACATACTTTGATGGATAGGGGAAAAAAAACCCCAACAAAGCAGAACACTAACTAATAAAAAAAAACTAAACAAAGTCCCTTATGAATACAAAAACACATTTTAAAAGTACAAGATGAGTCCCTGAAGTAAAGGAGAAAAAAAAATGAGGTCTGTAAAATATTTAGAACTCATGGACTACTGAAGTTGGCACAAGTTTATATGTGGAAATTTGCTGAAAGGAGAAAAACAAGCCCAGTGGAATAGCATTTTAGCTTTACCTGGACCAGTAATAGGGATTTGCCCTGTTCTTACTGGGTCCCACCACTCCCTTGCATTAACAGGTAATCATGTGGGGCCACTCCTTCCCCAGTGGAAGTGCTGTTCCTGCTGTTTTGCTTCCATGCTGCCATGATCATTTACCTTGAACTGCAAAAGCACACCTTCTGAATCATATTTGCTTATTTTGTTTTCTTTGATCTTTCCTCTCAGCTTCCATAAATGAGTTTTGTTTTCTGACAAAAGTACTCCATTTGCTGCGTACAGTTAAACAGCCACAGTTTAACTGAAAATCTGAAGTTAGTATTCAGGTGCATTTTTGCTTTTTATCAGCATGCGCCTCTGGGCAAAATTAGAGCCCAATATCATGAATATTTCTGAAGGAATAGGGCACTATTGAACAATCCCATTGACGTGTGGGAGAGCATTTATTTGTGATCTTACTGCCAGATAAAGTTTTTACAAGACCAAACCCTTTGTCATTGAAATACATTCCAGTTTTACTACTAAATAAATGAAAATAAGTCATTTTGCAGCATGTGAAGATATGGCTTGTGAACGTTAAAAGATGCAGTCATACAGAAAAGGGTCACTCACATGACCCTTTGGCTTTTTCTGTACTGATAATTTGAAAATGGGGAGAATATTTGTAGTAGAGAAAATACCATAGACATTTTAAAATGGATGAAAGGATAAAAACTGCAATCAGGTCAAAATATATTTGCTTCCCTTCCACCTGTGTAAATCCACAATGACTTTAGTGGAGTCAACAGTGTTACCTTGGATTTTGAGAGAGTTATTGAAACTGGAAGCTGTTCCATTATATTATCAATATGGAAACCTGCAATTACCTCTCTAAAAGATAACAAAGAGCCTGTCAATCCTCTTTCTTTATCCTTGTTTGATCTGGATTGCTGATGTGCTGGGACTTTTTCAGCACCTGATGTATGTTAATTTACAGAGTATGTTTGTGACTCCTCTTGATAAGGACTCATTTATTTTTGTTTGGTTCCTTATAAACTGACCAAGGGGGAAAAAGGGCGCTTTAACCTATTTTGCACATGTATTCTAAACTGTGTTATCGTGGTATTGAAATAAAAACCAAACCATAAGGACTTGCAGACATAAGAAAAAGTCTTTAATAAGTTTGAAGTGTACTGCTGATGGATGAAATAGGTATGCACCAGGTAATTATGCAGAAGTCCATAATACAAGAGCCAAGATTTCCATAGGAGAAGGAATTCATAACTTTGAAAACAGAAGGGATAGTTGTATGGTTTGTTTTGACCTCCTGGACAAAGTGAAGTATAGATTTTTACCCAGTGATCCTTTTGGATGCAACACAGAAAGTGTGTTTAGCTTGGATTTATAAGTGAGAGCAGTCAAGCTGAGCTGTATGTGGTGCAACCAAGGCCAGTCTCAGCAAGAGCCCTTAACAAGAACGGTATTAATTGTCTTGGCAGTCAGTGGCTAGTGGAGCTCCTTTATTCAGTAAAATCATCTGTGATTCAGAATTCAAATACAAACAGATGAAGGTTATTTTGAGTCTTATTATAAGCTGCTAAGAAACCAATATTCTGAAGACATATATATGCTAACAAAATAGCCCTAAAAGCTATATTTTATTTTTCCTGTATTTCCTTATTTGTGTGCTTGTTTTGTTTTTTACTATTACTATTAGTGTAATGGCCTCTTCTGGTCTGGAACATTTCTGTTTGTTTTGGTTTTTTTTTTTTTTTTTGTGTGTTGTTTTTTTTTGTTTTGTTTTGTTTTGTTTTGTTTTGTTTTGTTGGGCTGTGGGGTCTGGGTGCTGTTTTGTTCAGCTTCTTTTCTTTTTTTTAGTTGCTTTCATCATGTTAAAGTTCTTACTAGTGATTCTTTCAGGTGAAAAGTAATTCTCTCCAAGCCCATAGTGGAGCAGAGTTTTTCTTTCAGGAGATTCGTGCCTAGTAGCTGACTGCCATTAATATATAAATGGCAGGAATTTGAAACTCTTGTTTTGTTTGGGATATCTACAATACGTCTCACATGGATTTGGTGATGTGTCTCCACTCTTTCTTAATGGGAGTAGCAATAGATACTACCTTGTTTTTCTGCTGCTTACTTTTATTTTTTAAGATTTAAGCCCTCCTAATCACCTCCTTGTAGAGTATCTCTCCATTGATTACAGAAGGAGCCTATGGAGAGTAGGGACCGGAGTAAATCCTTCAAAGTTAGGTAGGATGGATCCAGGTCTTAATCTCCCATTAATTAGTTAATGTGAATAATTAAGATAATAGTGCTTCTCTGGGTCCCCAGAAGGTGTGATGGTGGTGGGACTTAAAGAACAGAGCTAAAACAGGCCAGATGATGATTTAACTGATTTTTTAGTTCTGTCATCTGCATCTCTGGGGAAACCATTTGCAAAATTAAAGTGACTTTCTTGTCCCCCCAGCAAGAATAATATCAGCAGGAGCAAATATTACTCAGAGGCTCATAACTCACAGAAAGAGTCACTCTCTGCTCAGAAGTTATATTTTTGGAGGAACATATTTACACTCCTTATGTGCCTTACCCTGGTTATAATGTTCATATATTTTTTTAAAAAAAATATTCAAAGGAAAAAAGGGACATTTTTAACATAATTTCATTAATATCAGCTCCTAAATTACTTCTTCCACAACTGCTTCTCAACATCTCCAAAGAAGTTGCACTCCAATCTGTCTTATAATAGTATCAGTAATTTGTTAGGGTTTTTTTTCCTTTTTTTTTCTTTCTTCTAAAGAATCTAAGTGTCCCCAGGGAGTTTCTGTTCCCTTCCACGCACACATGTACAGTCCCTTCAAGCACCAAGAGCCTCTTCATTCAGAGCATTTTGTAGCGCTTTCTTCTGCAGAGCAGCTCTGGCAAACCTATTAAAAGCAGCATCACACAATGTTCTTTCACATAAGAAGGTGGCACAGAGGATCCTACAAAAACAGAGTTATGAGTTTAAATGAAAGCTTGCATAAAGCAACTCTGAGAAAACAACATATTTCATGGTGTTAACTT
>NW_026087631.1:66813460-66975960 GCF_022539395.1 Myiozetetes cayanensis
GCAATCCATAGAAAGACATACTAAAAAATTTTAAAAGAGAAAAAACAAACCAAAAGAAATGAAGCCAAAGAAGCCAAACCAAACCAAACCAACAACAATGAAAGAAAATAAATCCAGAAATGTGGCTAAGTTTATGTTATTAAATACATTGTGCAACCGTTAATTTCACTTAGAGTCACTTCTCAGGCAAGCAGCTACCCCAGAAATGGAAAAATTACTTATGTGAATAAGTGATTGTCAGTGCAAATAAGGAATTCCCAGTTTGGCCCAGAGGCTATTCTTTAGAATTATTACCTCTGAGTGTTAGATGTGATTCCTCACAATAATTATAAGTTGTATATACAAAGGCCCAGATGAGCAAGATAGCAAACCTGCATCTCTAAGCCTCTATTTAAAATTCAGCAATAAGAGTAAGTGTTAAGACTGTGAAATGTAGTTGAGACTAACATACAAATACTCAGAATTCAACTCATTTCATTGCTGTGCGTGACACATTTTACATTACTGATATTTTTGTTATAGCTACCTACAGAAAAGTTTGTCGGCTCTGGGTGGAGGTTTTGTTACATATTTCCTGGTATGTTGGGTCCAAAACATGCTCTTGGGAGTAATAGTAGAAGCTGATTTGATTTGTGTCCCCAAGGGAAGCAAGTGGATTGTGTATGTTTCATCCTACCAGAGAGTAGCTAGAACATGTCCTGTTTTTCTAGTGCAATAATGTCAGACTGTACTTAGTGACCACACCAGGAATGACCAGTTGGGAGCCATGGGTATTGCCCTGCTCTTTACCTATCAGAGAGCCTCACCCATGTGGAAAATTCTTAAATGGTTAATCAAAAATCAGAAGAGTTTTCTGCTTTCCATTTTCAGTGTATTAAGTACTGCTTAAAACATAACCCCGTGTGTAGATAGAGGTTTATGTACTTAATTTCTTCCAAGAAGATAACTATAAATAGCAAGAGGCTGGATAATCTTCAAAAGGTTTTGACATGGCTTTCTTGACAGTAGAGGGCCAAACAACAGCTGAGTAATATTTGTTTTGCCTGGGGGGATGGAATCACTAGGTATTGGCAATTTGGTTTTAGGATTTCTTAACATATATTTCTTGCCCTTTCTTTCAAAGTGTTTGTAGTGATGACTTTCATAGATTTAGGATCTTAGTTTTTTTGTTTGTTTTTTTTTTTTTCTTTTTTTAAGGTAATTCTAGAAAATAAAGAACAATTATTCTATGCTTTAGCAGATATATGGGTTTGTGAATAATATTTAAAGAAAAATGTATTTATTTATTGGAAATGGAGATGTTTGACAATTTAAAAAGTAGATTTATAGTGTTTGTTTTCTTGTTTTCCAAAATCTGCTTAAACAAACTTTTAATATCCTAAAAAATAAACTTACAAAAACCTGATATCGAGTTGATACCTGTTTAAAAATATGTAGAATATATACCTGGCATTTCCTCATCCATGTTTCCCATTTCAATTCTCATTCCTTGTGTGCTTGTGTGTAGTTATGGTCATTTATGGAGTTAAGCTGCACAGACTTTCGTAACCTTCTGTTTTATCACAGGAGAAGATATGTGTGTGAGTTGGAGATTGGAAGGTGTGGAAAATAATGAGAAAATTTATTTCTACTCAATAAAATATCTAATCTTTTCAAGACAGAGCAAGTGGACTTCATCTTGCAAAAGGGAAGTCACAGTTTTGTCTACCTTTCTGCTTTTTTTTTCCATCTCACACTTTCCAAACCTTCAACCAGTATGTTGTTCTTGAATGCTGTAAAAAGGCCCTTTCCAAATCTCCAGAAGACTCTTTTAGGTATTAGTATTTTTAATCCAATGAAAGGTGGAAGGTCTTTGGAGGATAAGTCTTTACTGTACTAAGTTCACCAGAAACACTAAGGGGAAACAACAAACAAACAAACAAACTACTCAAAGGACTTGCAGACAGAACAAAGTTAAATACTTACTAGGTAAATTGGAACAGAAGTTCAGAGAAGCAGCAGCATCTCTTTGAGGTGATTCTTTATTTGATACAAGAAAATACTTTTTATGTCTTTATTAAAGAAAGTAGTATACTGGACTGGTACACCAGTGATATTTAAAAAAAAAAAAAAAACCATGGGTACTTTTTGGACTAATGCTAGTAACAAATTAGAAATCTCTTCACTCTTTGAAGTTCTCTAATCCCCAAATTGTTTGAAATGCTCAGTAGTTGTTTTTATTCATTGAAAAACTGTCAATTTCTGTTACATGTCTTTATGGCTTTAGCTCACAGTAATCTCAGTCTGTAATTGAAGAAATTATCACAATTTTGAACAATAACGACTCTTTTGGTACTTGTAAAGGTGAAAATTGCAAAATAAAACTGAGATTTAGACTCACCTCAGGTGACTTTTAACCATATCACTGAGTTGTCTAAATAAAATATTTAAGTGTTTTTTTTTCTCCCCAGACTCTCTACATAGTTAATGGAGAGAGACTGGGATGTCTCAATATTGATTTCTCTTACCTATCAACTGAAATACAATTTTGGAATTTTTTTTCCCCTCAAAGTTCACCACAAAGGAGAATTACAAAATTATGCTCTTAACTTAAACTTCTATTAAGTGTCTAATGTTAGACAGGGTAAATCTGGCTTCACTTTTGCTATTTGCCCCCTTATTCATAATGTCATTATCCAGCTGATCAAAAAGTGGTTGGATGGGAAAATATTTCAGAAAATTTGGCCTGTTTGCAGATCAATAACCAGACATCAGCTTTTTTGGTGATTTTTTTTTCTTTAGAGGGAGGATGTTCTGCCAGAATAAAATAAACTATAATAATAATAATAATACAATAAAATAATAATAATAATAGAAATTCTTCAAACCATTATATAGATATTTTCTTTAGCCCCTCTATCATTGTCTGAGATGTCTCATCTTATACAATGGTGTACACAAGTTTTGCTGCAGTTCTTTTTTTAAAGGTAGATATAGCAAAATGTCAGCCATTTGGTTACATAGAACTTACCCTGGCTTCTCTTGCAACTTTTGTCTAGTATTAGATAAAAAGCATGGTAGGATGTTGTGAAGAACAAACATTATTTGTTATTATCCAGTCAATCTTTAGATAACCTGAGCTTTGTGGATAAACTTTGGAAAAAAAAAAAAAAAAGACTAAAAAAAAAAAAGAGGATGGTTGGGGTAGAAATTGCATGGTCCACTTTAAAATCTAATTCAAAAAAGGTCCCTGTGATTCATCCTTTCCAGCTCCAAGGCAAACTGTGAGATTGGTAGCACATTCATAATTCAACATGGTTAAATGCCAAGGGCCGAACAGAGAGCACCCTCCCGGCCAGTACGAGCAGAATGACATTCATGGTTGATTCAGCTCCTTGCAGCAAGCTGTGTAATTGGAAAAGCCAAGGGAAATGACCCCAGTCTCTGTGTCCTGCTGATGTCAAAATGCATTCGAATCACTCTGACAAGTGGCCAGTTTGGAGGCTTCCTTAGAATAGGATACTGAGAGGAAAGGCAAGAGGAGTCAAAACAGCTACAGCACAGGTAGGGCATATACTACAGAGTAGTTGAATTTGTGCCTGGGTTTCGGAAGGGATGGAGGAAAACAGGCTCAAAAGAGGACATCTGTTTAGTGTAATTTGGTATCTTAATTACACTGCATGATATGCACCAATGTGCTTAATGGCACTTGTACTTAATAAATGTGTAGACACTGCCGTAAAGCTGATCAGTGCAATCAATAGGAATGGATAGAATATTTGAAGATGCTGACACTGTGTTAAAACAGAAACAAAACAAAAAAGTGATCTATTTTTTAGTAGTAGTTTATCTGGTCTTGAAGGAAGGAGAAATTATAATCTAGGACATGTGTGAGTGGGAAGATCTGAAGCTCCCCATCTTTTTGAAGCGTTCAGTACTCTTCAAGGGGGAGAAAAGTTGTTTTGAGTTAATACCATCTATGACATATTTTTCCTGTTAGATCAGTAGTGCAAAACATCATTTAGCTAAACCATGCCCAGTCAGGACTTTAAAAGTAGGTAGTATTACCTATTTAGTAATAATAAATTATTGATAATACATTGTTATTAATAATAATTAATATAATAATATAATTAATAATATATTATTATTAATCCATGAACACAATCTTGCTCAACTGGATTTTTCCATCTGTTAAAAGAAGAAAATGAACAGCATTGAATAAATGAAGAAATTGGTTTCTATTCATTTCTTCTGAGCTATGGACTGTCACTTCCACAGTGAACTGTGGAATAAGGGTCAGCTGCATTTATACACCATTTAAATTGTTCAGATATTTTTTTGGGAGGAGAAAGTGTCTAGAAAATTATGTTCTTTAGTATTTTCCTACCATCCAGTATCAGTTCTTTCATAAATTTATTATAAAGTGTTTCCTTATGGTAATCTAAAGGACAAAGTTTCTTTTTACTAAGCTTGGCTCGTTCGAATAGCTTTTTTGAGGGGAGATTTCAGTTAATTTATTACAAATTTTATTATATCCAGAGCATGCAGATATTAACATTTGAATATAATAGTTGAAAATATATGGTCTTACGCTTCATTTACCTGTATCAATTGTAATGCTGATTGTAAACAATAAATGCCTAAGATTTGTTCAGATTATTTTCCATCTCTCTTATACTAGTTCCGGTGAAATATTTTAGTTTGTGTCATTGGTCAGAAACACAATTCTAAAAAAACCCACAAAAAACAGTTTCGTGTTCTCTAAGTCAGTCCCTGGTTAGAAATAATTTCCCTAAATAACTAAATTAGTAAGAACTCCACACTGGGTCACAGGACCACAGCAAAACACACATCTTACCTGACAAATCTCACTTTTTTTTTTTTCTCCTTCACATGAATGTTTAAATGAAAATGTGTATACACATACACATTACCATTGAACCTTGCTTCTCAATAATACTTCACCTGAAGTGTTGCTTTGCTGCTAGAAACACTTTTCCTGTGTTCTTCAACTGTTTATGTGCCTACAGAGATACCTGATAACAATACTTGTTTAGTGGTTTGTTTACTAGTATTTTTTTTTTAATTTTACCTAATTTTTCTAATTAGGCAAATAATTTTGCTTAATAATAGGTAAAAGATGATCAATTAATTAATTAATTAAAAAGGTGATTGAATAATTAATGTCACAGCTTTGATTTTGTGTTTTTCTTGCACTCATAGCACACCCGTTACTGTTGCTACCCAAATTATGATGGCATAAGGACACTGCAAATGAGATGACATTATGATGGCATAAGGACACTGCAAATGAGATGACAGCTATTATCCATAGAGTGCTACACTGTAAGATTGATCCTGCTCCAGAAAAGTTACAAAATATAAAGATGAAGCTCCTAGAATTTCTGAGAAAAGGATTGGTTTTGGGTTTTTCGTAAACCGGTTGTTCAGAAAAGAGTTAACGTTTCAGTTTTGGAAAAAACATATTTTATTTCCCAAGAGTGAAGACTTACTCTGTCCAGCATGGAACATGACAAAAAATAGTTAGAGTAGAACTGATGAGAGCTCTGAAGACACAAGCAAGCTCAGTGGTTACTCTCATAGAGTCTTACCCTGTCTTTGATGTCTATGATCAAGATCTTCAACTGGTGTAAATTGAAAAAATTCAATTCTAGAAAAGAAATGCATTTACAAGAGCAGAATCCACCCTATGGAATTACACATTTTTAATAAGGATTACCAAATGTTTTTGTGATCCTTAATTCTGCTACATAATGCATACATCCTTCAAAACACTGAGTCAGTGAAAGAAAGTGAGGGAGACCATGAAGTGCAGGAGCAGAACTGGGCATCCTGTGAATGTTTTATACCAGCTACCATGTCTAAGAAACCTGCATACTCTTACTAGCATTTCCTAATCTCCTATGCTTGTCCATGTCTGCCTGAGCATGGAGTGTATTTTTATCGAATCGATTCCTGATGGGAGCTGCAAGGCAGACTAGAGAAATGCAGCACCCAAATTTATTTTGAATTACCCATGTATTGGACATCTAATTCCCATAGGTGTCTTTCAAAATCTAACTCCTAACTAGTTGAATGTATAATTCAGTACAAATTATTTGCTCAGCTCTACTCTTAATAATGATGCTTAGCTGTAGCTGAGTAGCATTTTTCATCTTCAAAGTGCTTTTCCTTCATTAGCCAATTCATTAACCTATTAGATCTCACTAGTGAGATTTTCCTGATACACAAGTTACATTTTCATTTTACTCTAATCCTTCCCATAGCTTTAAGTTATAGTCCCTCAGAGTTACCTTAACAGGTCTTCATTCACTCTCACTCTCTCATGGACAAATTCATCCATGAGGTAACACTACTGAGGTTGACTTGAGTCAAGTTACATCACAGATTGTATCTGGCCCTTGCTGATGACAACATTCTTCAAATAGAGTCCTTGTAGATGTTTATTCAGCTCTCCACCCCCAGCTATCATTTGGCCAAGCTATACATATTTACTGTCGCTCTTTTCATCCTTCCTCATAAATCAATCCCTCCAGCCTCTCAGTCATGTTGGTTGATCTTGTCTTTATTACCTCCAATTTGCTCACAATTATGTAGTGCTTAATAGCTTTTCTGAATAACTTTAAGTCAAGAATGACACACGGCAGGGGAACGGCAGTAGTTGTGAAATAATTGCAAGTACTGGCAGTGCTCTGGAGAGGGGAAAATTTTGCTGTTACCAATTATGTTACTTTTTTACTTCTGCCTAGATGGCAAGAAACATAAGCAAAAAATTAATTCCACTAAATATTTTCAAAGACAAAAAAGAAAGAGAAATAATTTTTTTCACCAGAATAAATTTCATAAAAATTTGACTAAACAGTTTTGATTTGCTTATGAAAATCACTTAAATATATTATATGAAATCACACACCTAATAACTTTTTGGGAATGGGAAATAGAATATGTTCATTTAGCCTGAACTGTTTTTATCAGAGACATCAGTTTTACATTTATTCTGTTCTTAATGGAAACACCGATAAATAAATTTATAAATTACATTTTAAATTACACTTGTCTACATTTCTCTGTATTCTCCTTATTTCATACAATATATACTTGTCATCTTGTCACACAGTTTTTTCATGTTATCTTTACCTCCATTAATCCAGTCAAAATACTTCTAAAAACTAATTGCTTGCCCTGACTGCTTCCAAACTGTTTTAGAAAACCACATTTTACTTTTGTTCCCAACAGTACTTTTTCTCATCTTTATCTTTTTCCTCCCCAGGTTTATCCTACCCTGCCCCATCTGATTTCATCTCTTCTCCCTCTGGTCACTCCGTCCCCTTCATCAGTGTCCTGAACTCAGAGGTCCCTGATGGCTTCTCAGGAACTCAGGCTGAGACAAACTATGTCCCACCAAACTCAGGTCTCCACACTGGGAGGACGATGTTCTACTACCGTGCTATGACAAGATGAGACACCTCATTTGACTCAGTCACTGTTCAGTCTCTGCTCTTCCTCAAAAGGGACACTATAACTACTTTTGTTCACGTAGGCATTTGAAATTCTACATCTTACGAAAAAATTAGAGTTGCAGAGATCAAGAACATCTTTAAGGGAAACCCTAGAAATAGTGAATCAAGTATAACTTGAGGTTTATATTATAATATTATTTCTTCAGATGCTACAAAGCAAAATCTGGGGCCTAAATTTCAGTTTTATATTTTTTGTAATGAGCACAGATCTCTTTATGTGGATATGTCTGTGTAAGGCTCATGTGGTATGGGGTACACTATATTGTAAAGGAAGTGTGAGCTTGAGAGAATTAATTTATTATACAAAGAGTGGCAACTGAGTTTAAAAATATGTTTCTCCAAAGAAAACCAGGCGGGTTGGCAAGTCTATCATATTGATAAATATGATACATGAACAATGTTTCATTTACATACTGAAGTATTTCCTTGAAATTGAAGCCATATGCTTAGTCTACAATATCTCCTCATCTGTAATCTTTAATTGTCTGAAAAGTGTTTTAATTATTTGAAAAGCAGTGTATTTGCAATAGCAACTGGTATGTTATTACTTATGCATGAGAAAATTCAGTCATGACTCAACTTGTTTGGGTTGCTAACAACATAGAGGTTAAAAATCCCACCAGGGTCAGTTTGAAAACCTAAGTAAAAACTCGTATTACTGTTATTATTAATATTATTAAACAGAAAGTTGAAAGGCAAAGCAGAAAGTATTATGCATACATGTAAAAAAGATGTTCCTCTGCAATGTTTGATATTGACAGATATGTCTATAAATCTGGCACACAGGGGGAATGATAGTTAGAGGAACTTTAATTGAATCTGAGCTACAGCAAACTTCTGAAGATTTTGAAGAAAAGCAATTTCAGTCAATTAAATCTGAAGCAATCAAATTAAGTGCAAGAACAAGGATGTAAACCCAGTAACACTGGAGTTCTAGAACTTCACCTAAGACCTTGAACTTAAACTCAGTTTTCCAAATTTTAAAGGTTTTTGCATCTACAAACACCGGCAGTATTATCAGATGTTTCAAAGGTTTGACTGATTTAATGAGAAATGTTCTAAACAAGTCTCATTTTTGCAATCCACACACTATTGTTGGCGTAGAAAGTTTCTATACTGATAAATGTACATTAAGAAGACATAACAAAGCAATAATTTTCCTACTTTCTTTACACTTTTCTTGAGCATCAGCTATTGATCACAACTGGAAATAGAGGATAGGCCAATTTATTACATGACATTATCCAGAAAGTGACCTCAAAAAAACTTTTTTTTTTTAATAACCAGAACAGAGCTGTCAGATCTTTAAGGACACTTTCCTTAAAGTACAACAGCTCTTGATCCACAGGTGTAAGAAATCAGGAAAGGAAGTGAAGAGAGAAGCATGGCAGCATGGATGCTGGTAAAACTAAAAGGCAAGAGGCAAATGAACAGGCAGTGGAAGAAAGGACAGGTATCCTGTAAAGAGTATCGGGGTGCTGCACAGCTTTATAAGGATGTGGTCAGGAAGGTCACAGCACAGCTGGAGCTTTACTTGGCAAGGAATGAAAAGAATAGTAAGAAGGATTACTACAGGTATGTCCCTTCCTGATGAGCAAGTCTCACAAGGAGGTAAGATGCTTGAGGAGGAGGCTGAGGTACTCAGCGAAGCTTTGCCTCAGCCTTCACGGGTGATTTCTCTTCCCACATCTCTTAAGTGGATGAACCACAAAATGGGGACTGGAAGAGCAAAGTCCCTCCCACTGTAAGAGAAGATCAGGTTCATCACCACCTGAATCTAAGGGACTCAATGAGATGCATCCCAGAGTCCTGAGGGAACTGGTTGATGTACTTGCCAAGACACTCCCCATGACATCTGAATATCATGGCAGCTAAGCGAAGCCTCAGGTGACTGGAAAAAGGGAAATATTGTACCTATCTTTAAAAATGGTAGAAAGGAGGACCCTGTGTCAGCCACCCCTGTGTGCTTGGTAAGGTCGTGGAACAGATCCTGCTGGAAGAACAAGGAAGTGATTTGAGACAGTCAGCATGGCTTCACCAAGGGCAATTCATGCTTGACAAACCCAATGTCCTTCTATGATGAAGTCACTACACCAGTAGATGAGAGAAGAGCTAAGGATGTCATTTATCTGGACTTCTGTAAGGCCTTTGGTACTGTCCACCACAACATCCTTCTCTCTAAATTGAAGAGAAATGGATTTGATGGGTGGGCTGTTCAGTGAATGTGGAATTGCTTGGATTCTTGCCTCCAGAGGGCAGTGGTCAATGGCTCAATACAGAGATGGAGATCAATGAGAGTGGTGTCCCTCAGGGGTCCACATTGGCACCAATATTGCTCGAAGGCTTCATCAATGACAGGGACAGACAGTGGGATCAGCTGCACCCTCAGCAAGTTTTCACACAACACCGCACTGGTGGTGTGGTTGACCCGCCTGAGGGACAGGATGTGAAATGATTTTAACCACCATTTGGCAGCAGCAAATGTCAAATGAGTGGAACAAGCCAGTGTGTTTACTAATTGGCTGTAACTAAAAATCATAGAGGACCTGAAGAAAGGAGGGGCTGGCTGTAGGAGAAACAAGCTTTACTACTTTTATTTGTTGGCCAAGCTGCAGCAGATGCCAATGAAACTAGTGCCTTCAACTCAGAAATTAAAAAAGAAAAAAAGAAATGGAAAGGAGGGTAGGGATCCAAGATTGATTACTGCTGCATAAGCATTTTGTCATAAGCAGAAAAGGAAGGCAGACCAGATAGGGGCCTCTAACAGTGTCAGAGATAAAGAGGCTAAAGTTTAAAAGCACAGAAGTTTAACTGCCAGTGTTTATTTATAGCTTCACACATACAAAGGCACTGCTATTTCAGGGAAACGGCACTATTTTTTATATGTGTCAGTTTTGAATAGTCCAGACACAGTAAAAGTAAAATAAAGTGAACCGCATGTGTTAAGGAACAAATTTAAATAGCAATGGCTCTGAGAATAAAGTGTACATTAAAATAAGGGAAGAGGCTATAGCTCATTTAATTTGCAGAATAAATCTCTGACAAAGATTCCTGTCTCGCGTACAGAGATAATATTAGGAGTTGAGAAAAAGATATAAGCCACAGTCTGATATAATATGTGTGTTGGTATGTATGTGTGTATAAATACTGCCACTTATCTATCCCACTAACAATCAATCCATCAGTAATAAATGCACAATCCTAAACAATTATGGTTATTTTATTCATTAATATACACAGACTCACCTATTAGCTGTATCAATACTCTATATGGCAGCAAATTCTTTGAGCCAAGGATTTTCCTCATTTTTATACATTGCACATATATAGCATGGAGAGATAATTGGTTCTCTAATGACAAAAAACTTGTGCTTCCTTGCCACCTTATTTTTTTACTGACATTATCAGAGTTGTTCAATAAATGCCATCTCTTCACCCTCTGATACACCACTTTTACTCATGATATGCCACATTATTTATAGAGGAAAAAAGTAGTAGGTAATATTAAAAGCATTTTAAAAGTTACCAGAACTTCAATAGAATGTTGTTTTCATTGTCTATATTTCTATAGGCAGTTTTCTAGCTGACAAACTATTTAAATAGTTGGGGGGGGGGAGATGAACTTCTTTAAATGAAAGATACGATATTGTTATTTATGCTATACTATACACTTTCACTCACGATGAAGAAAGAAAAACTATCCTAAATATCCATCCCTATCTTTTTCATGACTAGCATGTATGTTATTTACAAAGTGCTGAATTGTATGTAGACTTCTCTATTGATTACAGAGGCATAAAGAAGGAACCTGCTTTATGACGAATTTTTGACTTGGGCTGTTTTCCATTGTTGTATCTCTGTCAAGGGAAAGTTTAAGTATTTCAATTTTTATGCCTCTCATTCATGGAAATTGCCTTTCTCTGAGCTATCATAAAGACAAACCCCTCAGTTTTTGTAGTCTGCTGCTGCAGTTGCCCTTAGGAAGATCAAGCCCCAGACTCCCTGTTTCTCCCCAAGGGCCCAGACACATCTCTGCTCACAAGAAATGGACCGCAGGCTTGGTGGTTGCCCCACAGCAGGTGACCAAAGGGAAGAGAGGGCAGCTCAGGACTGTGTTGTAAAGGGAGTGCAACCAGCACGTTATAGAGCATCAAAACTGACTCTGAGAGATTCAGTAATTAGTACACAAGTTTTTCCAAATTAGAGTACTTTAATTTCCAGAACTAAGAAGCAAGAGGGCTACTGGAATTCAGGCTGGCACCATCTAGTTTTCCCATGTCTATAGAAGGTGAGATCTGGTTTTTTATCCTATCAACCATCTTGAAAAGAAGGTCAGGAAATTTAAATCTGGAGCGAAATAACAAGCTGGACTTTGATGCAGAGACAACATGTGTTGACTTTATTCTAAACAAACTGTTTATGAACTGAGAATTCCCAGTGCAAGTAGTAAACTGCCTCAGAACTGTCTTAGAAAAGCGTAACCTTTTTTTTCCTCATCTTTCTTATTATAGTTGTTGCTGAAAAAAATGATACAAACATGCATTCTTGATATTTCTCCCTTTTTTTTTTTTAATTTCCCATTTATTGCACATTAATTTATAAAACTGTAACATTATTTTCTGGAAAACCAAAACCAGTCACAATTCTCTCATTTGAAAAAAAAAATTGTTTATCTTATTTGTCTCAGAAACGAAAAAAAGCTTCTTTGTAATCATTGATTTCTTTGTCTTCTTTATTTTCTCTCAGTTTCCTTATTATGATTACAAAAAACACCCAAACAATAGTTTAGCATTATTTCAACAGAACACAGAAGTAGCAAAGTCTGAAAGAAATCATCTCAGTTGATACTCTTCATTGTCTTTATCCTTTTCACCCTCTTCTCCTAATGACTTTATGACGCAAAAAAGAGGCTAAACTCCTAGGATTTTAATGAACAGTTATTTTTCCTTATCTAGTAATTGGTCCCTTTGATTTCAGAGGTCCTGCTCATAAAGAAAGATACAACAAGGTATTATCAAGGATATATTAATAATTAACAATTATCTAAATGACTAAGAATCTTGATTTTTACATAAAAAAGATTAGATTGTTTTAAGATTATATGCTTATAAAGAAACCAGCAACATTGTAAGAACTCCCAAGTCTAATCTATTTAAATCTTTCCCTTAGTACTGAAGAGGACTAATCAGTGCCTTTTTACCTTCTTAGTGAGAATAAGTGAACATTATTTGGTTACTTCCCCATTTTCCATCAGGCAATATTATATGGGTAGTAATTTGCTACATGTATGAAGCATAACTCCTTTCTCCCAGGAACAAACAGAAAGAAATGAAATCACACCTATTCAGAGAGATTTCAACCCTTCTGGGATATTTCTGCAGTAGTTCACTGTGCTTCTGACTTTCACTTTGCTCAGGGCTCATTCCAAAATCAATCTGTAGCCTTATATGTGTTTATATAGCACTGTATTGGCACATCTAACTATACAACAGCACCTCTTTCCCTCCATGGTGACTTCCAGCATTTTGCTGCAAAAGATATTTTTGGGATGAGATTTTTGCCTGCCAGTTATTCTGGGGTGACTTTGTAAAGGTCAAAGAAATTACTCTTAGTTTGTTCTAGGCAAAAACTGACATGCCCATGTGGGGGCAAATAAAATCCATGTGGATTATACTGACATTATAATAGTGATTTTGTTTGTTTGTTTGTTTATGTATAAATATGCATGTGTCTGTGTGTCTGTGTGTGTATTTCTCTCCCCCAAATCACTCTTTCAGGCTTTCACCACAGCCCCTGTCATAACTGAAGGGAGAAGACAGTTATCTCATGACCTGAAGGCATTAACCAAATTATCATGGATCAGACATCCGCAAAATACAAAATGAGGTTTCATTTGACATAGACATTTACATCAAACATATACAGAATAATTATTTCCACTGGAGCATTGATGAATCAACCAATGGCAATTTAATGAGAATACTGTCTGTCCTTGTAAGTTATATTCCCCTTCAGTTGCAAAGGTGCTAGCCAAGCGCATTGTATCACTCAGTCTTGTCAGAGTAGATGTTCTGTCACTGATTAAAGAGCTGGATGTCCTCTTTAGTCACAAAAACATTTCATGGAATAACCTTGTTTCTGTCTTAATGGATTCTTGCAATGTAATGAAAGGCTCCAAACTGGACTTGAAGAAACCCTCAGAGAGACAGAGAGTGTCACTTCTCACTTAGTCACCGCTGGCAATTGCTGCCACTCTGCCCATAGCACACCTGAGAAGAGATGTACAAGTCATTTAAAAGGCACATTCCGTCAAATGCATAATGGGCAAGAAAAGCATCAGAGGAGTTTTTGCTTCCTTCCCCCTCCCCAGCCTCCTCAACTTTCAGACTTCTCAGATTTGTCACAGCCAAACGAGAGGGTCAGGCATAAGAACGAATATTTGATACCTCTGTGTGAGCTGCGTGTGACATACTGATGGCACCTTAGTAATCTGTGCCAGGTAAATGATTTCCCAGGGTTTGCAGAGAGGAAGTGGGGAAAAAGAAAGGAGAACTGACAGTGCAGTTTCACTCCACATCTGCTACCAATTTTAAGGAGTCACTAATTCACAAACTATATGGTAAGCACATTTAACTGTTCTAGCATTTTTCTCATGCTTCATGAAAACAGAGATAATAACTGGTAAACCAACTGTAAAATTAAAAGAACTAGATGTTGCCAATAAAGACCATCATTTCAGGAAAATAAATTTGTTTCTTGGAAGCTGATCTCTAACGTATGCTTTAGGTACCCACAAGAAAAGCAATTCAACTGGAGAGTAAATTGATCTTGCTCCACTGGTTTATATGAACAGAGCAAAAAATATACACCAACAGGTTATCACTTAATAACTCTTTGTTTCCCTAATATTGAATCAATAGCGGGATCACTTGGAGTCATCAAATCTTGAAGTGCAATGTAAAAAGTAATTCAAGGACACACACCCGTAGACACACACACACACACATGCACACACACGCACCACTGAAGGAATAAACATTTCCAAGGCAAAATGTTCCATCACACTTAAGACAATATTGGTCTTTTGAAGATAAGAGACAGAAGCTTAATATCTTCTCGCAGAACTCATGGTCCAAAGCATCTGCCAGTATAATACTTATTTCTGCAGAGGAACTGGCTGCATATGCAGTTACAGCTGTGTTTTAAAACACACACACACACACACTGCTTGCAAGGTGATCTCACCTCCCTTGTGTCCATGGACAGGACTTGTGGGAATGATGCAAAGCTGCACGAGGGGAGGTTTAGACTGGACATTAGTAAGGATTTCCTAATTGAGAAGGTGGCCAAACACTGGAACAGGTTTCCTAGAGAGGCAGCCGATGCCCCAAACCTGTCAGTGTTTGGAGGCATTTGGACAACACTCAACAACACACTTTTACTTGGTCAGCCCTGAATTTGTCAGACAGTTGGACTAGATAATCCCTGTAGTTCCTTCCAACTGAAATAATCATCCATTCCATTCCATCCATTGAGGTAAGCACATACAAATACTGAAGTTTTGTTGTTGGGCCTAAAATTAGGTCCGTTTTGCTGATAATCTTAAATTCAGTACAGTGTTTCTTTATCTAGAATTTGAAGGGAAACCTCCATTTGAGATCTTTTTCCTCAGAAAGAGAGGGGAGAAAAACTGCTGTGGCAGTCACTGACTAAACTGCAGTTTCTAGAAACACCCTTGGCATGAAATTTTCTCAAGCTCCATCATGGTACTAGATGGGTTCAGGACCTAAACTATTGTATATAAGTTTCTTTTACTGTAAGTAAAGAGAAATAGGCAGGTTTAGGGAAATGATCACATAATAAAATTTAAATGACTGCATTAGGATAAAGTAAACAGCATCTGAAATTATCTCTTTCTTTCCTTTTGGCAGTTAAAAATGCCTAAGGTACTTAGCACAAAGACAACTATCTACATTAAATAGATGCATCCAGTGAAAGATTGGCACAAGACACAGACTTGTTCATACCCATATGGCCCACTAATTTGGGTTTAAGTACAATTTCTATCAACAATGGTACACAAGAAAGAAATTCCTCTGGAAGAAAATCAAGCTACTTTAGCTTCTTATTTGAAAGGCTAACTTTCTTGGGAAAGAGCCTCACATTTAAACTGAAAACAATCTGTAAAGTATTCAAATTCCCTAATTCCCAGGCAAACCCACTCCAGGAACCTCAGTTACAATCCCCTGTATATCCGTATAAGGAAAAAATTAGTAAGATCTCATATCTCAACAACGATGATTCTGGTGCTGGCAATTTGGTAAATAACAGTATTTTCATTGCCAAAGTCTAAACTAGGCAAATGAATAAGATAATGTCTTTCTTTATTACTGACCTGAGAAAAAGCACATCCATATGAGATGTGGACGACACCATGTTGGCTACTTTTTAAATACGATAGATATGTCCTAAGGCAATTGTTCCATTTAATGCTTCTAATATTAAACATAGTGCTACCAGCACCAGTGGTCAAATTTCCACTCCTAGTGAGTGAAAAAAGGAAAAGAAAAAGAAAAAAAAAAGAAGAGGTTATATTTCAGGGACATAAATTAATTGGAAAGCTGTATTTCCAATACAGTTGATATTAAGCTTTTCTATTGACACCAGAGCTGTGAAATATAGCTGACTCAAGGGGTAGGAAAATAGAGGAATATGTTTTCCTGACAACTGACACATGGCCTGCTGTCTCCTTAAAGGGCTGCTGGCCATCCTCTCTGCTTCCTGACTCCCACAGGCCACCCTGAGTCTCAGCAGCTATGGGTGAATTTCAGCAAAGTTTGGCTGCTGAAACACTGCACTTCAACCAGGGAATGGAACTGGAAATCACAGACGATTGATTCGTCTCACAGGGTTCCTAACATCACCTGGTTGGGGATATAAATCAAATCCTCTATTTCTCTTAGTCTAGAAGGAAGTAAAAAGGGCTGCAACCCATTTTTATTAAATTAAACCCATGTCTGTTTCTTTGTTCCTTTTTTTTTTTTTTCCTTTCAAATTTTAAGTAGGATTCAGTGCTAACTCTGACCTGCACAGGTGAAAAAATACTTCAGTTCTAGCTTTTCATCAGAACTAGTTGCTTCATTAGTTCAGACTTTCATGTTCGAGGAATAAAATGAGTAACTGATAATGACAAAAGGATAGCATTTATTTTATGGCTTATGTATTCTGAGCACTGTAAATATGAGTAAGTCAATCTCTTCTGACTGCCATTACTACTAACAGTTGATCCAGAGAAGATTCTGAGGCCAAAAAGCCCCTTTCAAGGACTCTACACAGGAATAGATATGATCTGATCTTTTAGTGCCCTTATCACCATCATTCCTCCAGAAAACAAACAAACAAAAATTCCTGAATTCATTTGGCTGCTTATGTTGTACTGAACCAACTTTCTTTATGCGTGTGTGTAAGAAGCTTCTAGAGGCTCAAAAAGGAGTTTACAGTTTAAAAAATCTGTGATAAACACATTTATCCACTAGAGGATGCCTGGACAAGCTCTTCTGGGTAGAAAACAGATTCTTAGGCTGAAAAAACTTCAGCGACTGAATCTCAGAAGCACAAGTGTGTGGTGACAGCCCTAATTTGCGTTCCTCATCACCAGTATAAGGACGGCCACTGAAGCAACAGTGACTGGGCAGCTCTGTGTGCATTTTAACAGGCACTTAAGGAGGTGTCCTGGTGCAGATAATGCAAAGCACACAAGGAGTTTGGAGCCATGGGACCAAAAATAGACGTGCTTTAAAGTTAAATGGATGCTTTACTGAGGCTAAGAGGTTTAACCACAGGCTGTTTGCACAGAAACTAGCTCTATCTCTTTTCCATGAATTCCCTGCTCCTTACCTGGTTCTGAAGAGTGCTGTGCATATGGCTCAGCCACAACTACGAGCAGGGCTGCAGAAGGCAGTGGGAGCTGCCTCCTCGGGAGAGGGGGCTTGGGAAACTGGATTTTGCAGGATTTAAGCTTATGCTTTTAGGAAACTCTGCAGAATTAATCTGTACAATTTGGCTTTGTATGACCCCATGACTCTCTATCTCTCCTGAGGAATGGGACTTCACAACAACTTTGGTTCATCAGGGTTAAGAAATAAGACACAGGACTTCTACCAAGTTGTCATTCTGCTGCTTTGATAGGTCCATGCTTAAAATCAGTACTGAGCAAGACAGCTGAAAAGCAGTTCAGAAACTTTCCCATCTGTAACAGCTCCACATTTAGAATGTTCTCACCTTAAACAACTGCACTTCAATACACATGACAGCTATTGCTAATTCATTCAGCTTTTGCATGCACAACATATTTGCTCATTCTCTTGTGTTACCAAGTTACTGTAACATAAAATAAAAAAAAGAAAATAACTCCCGAGCCTAAAATCCCAAATTGCAATGTATCCTTTAAAGAAATATGTACAATTATTTTTATTGTTTGTGCCCAGTCTGTTTATTACCAAATGTTTAACAGGATGAAATTCAACAGATTGAACAGCTAATAGTACTAGGTATTGAATTTACAATTGAACACAGAGTGGATGAGTCTATTATATAGCTTGTCCAGGGAATGCATTTATGAGACATCCTCTAATCAGCAAAGAGAGGGGGCATGTTTGTCGTTTCTCTGTTGCATTGTGAGTTAATGTTATTCTGAAAGACTGGCTTGTATCCAGGAAACAGCAGATGTGGGTGGATAGAATTTTTTTCCCTTGCCTTTCACTTAAAATAGGTCAGTACTCAAAATATAATTAAAATAAAGATAACTTGAATTGTTTCTTTGACAATTAAAATAATTAATAATAAAAGCTCAGAAGACTCCTCCTCCAACTCAGTGTATCTTTCTTGACTCTGACTCAATGGCACATCTCTTAAATATGATCTTTTGCAAGCAATGCAAATCTTGAAAAGTTTCATAGAGCTTTGAATATTTGATTTATTGAGTTGTTTTAATGCAGGTTAATTCAGCTTGTACCTACCTTCTCTGGATACTGGAGGACCTGTGGTGTTGGTTTACATTACGAAAATGAAACATTTATCTTGTTGTAATATTGATATTATCCTGTTAAGTTGTGATATTCAACTATTCTTAGTAACATTGAGAAGAGCTGATACCAACAAAATAAGATGAATGCTTCCATTTTGTTTTAAAGCAAAATTCATGAAAATAAAGGTTCATGGACCCTACTTGATTACATTTTCTTTGCTCTCTCTGGACATCCTATTATCAAATGAAAATGCAGATAATGGGCTACTTTGCTCTTTTGCTGTCTAGATTGGCAAATCATTATCTGTGTCCTCTCATCCATTCACAGCACAGAAAAATTATCTCTTAATACTATTCGATTTTCAGCAACTATAAAACACTGATATATATGCAATCATTTTATCCACAGATCTTAGAAGTATTTATAAAGAACTTTAATATTATAATTGTTTCTTGTCATATTACAAAAAGACTATGACATTCCTTTGACAAATGTAGAAACTGAGGCAGAAAGCATTAAGACTTTTCCAAGAATATCAAACAACTTTTAGATCTTCAACTATATTTTTGGGATAATATTGGCCAAATACAGGGATATCTAAGCACAAAGTGGTCTTAAAAGATAGTGTCCACAATTATAACAGAATACAACCTCTAATTTTTGCTAGGAACTTGTAAGTATCTAGTAACTTTAATATTAAAGAACTATCTGCATTTAAGTATCTAGAATATTATTCCTATGTTATTCAGTGACAGAACATTTGATAATGTACTTTATACAGTAAGGTGGATTAGTACATCCCAGAAAGGGCTATAGCCATTTGTTTAAGTTGATTAATAAAAACTGTGGGCTTTGTCTGGCATGTTGTATAATAATTTTATGTTTTTTATATGCAATAAAATATTGTAATGCTATAATATATCTATAAATATTATAATAATTATATATAATAATATAATAGATATTTTAATGATTTTTAAAATAATTATTTTATCTTATGTGTTGTCTCACACTGAAAATACTTCATCCCCATATCTATATTCCAGGAATGAGGGTTTTGTCTGGAAAAAACAAGAATTATCCTCAAGAACAAGACAGGCTAAAGCACAATTGCTCTATTGATGGATGTAATGAGTACATTTTTTTCTCAGTGGAGTAAATATATTTCCAAATGTTTTATTTTCAGAATTCCTTAATTGTTTGCTGATCATTCCCTCTTGTAACACTGTAATGCTTGTTCTCTGTGCTTGGCTTATGTTCTAGCACCCTTAAGACTGGTAAAACACTCCCAAAGTCAGACAATGAAGAAGTATTTCCAGGAGTAACAAATATTCCTTAAAATATATATACTGTATTTGAATTATTGTGTTTAAACTGCAGAGACTGAAGCATAGACATATTCAGAATGAAGTAGTTTAGTGTTTGGGATACAGATGACAGTTTTTGTGAAAAGAGTCTTGGAAGTATGAAGTGTATTCTTAGTTACCTTTTCATTTATATTTGTGCATTTTCAGGTTTTTATTTGTCCATTTGTTTATACTAATGTATGCTTGTCATGGGAAAAACAAAACAAAACAAAACAAACAACTCCCTTCTTTGCTATAGCTCGTTGGTGGTATAAGTAATGTAACACAAGCAGATCTTTCCAGGAGACTTCCTTTAACAATCAGAAAATCGACATTTATGGCAATACATTAAAGCTTTTTTTTTACAAGAGTCTTTCCATTCCTGTAAGTAGAAATCTTGAATTGGACTTAAATAATATTTAAAAGACCTTTTCCATGGGACTATCTGACAGGTTTCTCTTACAAAATGTCAGGAAGTTTGCCCATCCTCCTACTATTCTGCAATTCCAAAATCAATGCCTTGTCCAGTTTGAGCTGTGGGAGTTTAGATTTACTTTTCAAGATTATATAGATATTTTAAGCCAGAATTTTACACAAAGAGTCACTCTAACCTTACTCAATGACATCTGACTGGAAAATCACTAGATTATCTCTTTTTTATTCCTCCACCCCCTCCCTGTGGGAGTCCCAGGTCAAAGATTTATGTACATATTTAGGACGAGAATAATCGTGTACAACACCTGATGCATATCTTAGCTCTCTCCCTGCCACCTCCCCTGACAATGACTTTTTCCTTCTTGCTAGAAGTATACTGTGCAGTGGTAGCAACAAAATGGATGAAGAGTGTGCTGAGACCCCCTGCAACGACCCCAGCCACAGCTGTGTGCCTGAAATAAAACACCCTCAACCCTCACTCAGAGGTGTTAAAGCAAGGAACCACCACAATGGGTTCTGCTGTTTTTCAGCGTGTTTTTGTTGCTGCTTGCCCAGCGTGCCCTTCAGTCCTTCTCCTCCTAAGCTCACAGAGCCTTGAAGTGCTTCCTCAGAAGCGCTGTTGTACTCAAGGTGAGAGAACAGAAGCACCTTCTAAAGGGTACGACTGCAATTCTCTATCAGCTGCTGCACTCGTAGCGTGAACAAAGGAATTCACAGACAGACAGACAGACAGATGAAGAGGCAGTCCAAATTTGACTGCCATGCTATGGGCTTGATATGTAAAATTAAAGATGAGCATCAATCCAGGGGGAATTTTCTCTGTTGTTGTCAGCATGAGAAGGAATTTCTGCTAGGTTTTACTATAATTTAGCTGCTTATCTTGAACTGAAAATAGATCAGTTGACTTTTATTTGTTTCTGAAGTAAAAAAAAAAAAAAAGAGGAAAAGCATCTGACACGACTCAATTAATTTATTGATTAGGACCATAAGAGACCACAACCAATTAACAACACAAAATATGTTACCAACAATTTGTCTATTGTGGTTCTGAACCAGTTAAAAAGCAGGCCAGCTCAGTATAACTTTTCAAGCTGCCTTCATATTCTATTTCTTTAAAACATATAGTTTTATAGAATTTAATAAACCCCCATCTGCTTATCTTTAGAGTAAATGTACCAAAAAAATATCAACGTGTACCAGACACACAAATTAGTATTACTGGCATCCATTTAACAATTTTGAAAACAGAAACATAAAAGCAAGAGAAAAACCATCTAAGCTTAGTCCAAGGAAGAAAGACTTTGTATTTATATAACAGAACCAAAAGTTATATGAAGTTTAATAAGTCTCTTGATGTGAGTTTTGGAAGTCCAGTTCAGAACTTAATATGTCACAGAAAGGACCTTCATGCACACATTTTAAAATATCTCCCTGAAAATATGTCATTGGTTAAAATATACTAGGTTATAAAGATATAGGATTGGTTAAGGGATCATTCTCTAATTTTTTCTCTTCTTTTGTTTTATTTTTTCCCCTATACCTCAGTTCATTAGTGACCATGATGCAAAATGGAGCTTCCAACATTTTTTTTATCTGCAGCACACCACAAATCATTCACTTATCTATGACTTTTTAATTGATGTTCATGGTAGCTGTGATTTCCAAACACTGGATAGGTCAAAAACTGTGTAGTGCCTAGCACTGCACAAAAGCTATTATATTCTGTTCTCTCTTGTTGAAGTTTATAAGGACTCAATCCTTACACTGTAGCTTTCATTCCATTGAAACCCAGTAAAGAAGAAAGTCAGATGATATTATTGACATTTCCTTAACATGTAAGAGAGAACACATCTTGCAGATTTGAAATGTGGTAGGACTCTGGGTAGTTTTCAAGGCCTTTTCTTAGTGGAAGGTAACATCTCTTTCTGCAGAATGGTACCTCGCGTATTTTAAAAAACACACCTTGTTTCAGATCTCTTCAAAACAGAAGGTTATAAATTTGTTTGGGTTTTTGTTGGTTTATTTTTTTCCTCTCTGTGAGTTGCTCTTTTATTTCCACCATAATGAACACAAGTTTTTATTAATTCCCAACTTTCTCTTCTATCTTATCACTGTCCTAGAAAACTGTTGTGTGACCCTTCATACAAACAATTATGTGCTTCTTGCTGCTACCATTACAGGAAGAGCTAGTATTATTCTAAAATGTAATTTAAATAGATCCAGTTTCTGCTCTGTATAGCAAACATAAACATTATTTTGTAAGATAAAATAAAGTTTTGATTTTACTTTCATTTCAAACTGAGATGAAAGACAAGAGGGGAAGAAAGAAAAGATAGAGGAAGGGTAAGGAGGGAAGATAGGATGAAGCATAGAGAGAGGAATGAGATGGGGAAGGAAGGAAGCAAGCAAGGAAGGAAAGAATGGAGAGAGGGAGGGAGGGAGGGAGAGTATGTTCATGTCCTTGTGTAACCTTACAAAAGCTAGTCTTATATTAATTCAAAAGAAAGAAATAAAACATTCAACTAACACTCCTAATTCTTCAAAAAACCCACAGTATTCCTCTACTGTCAGTTGTCTGTTGTTACTGAATATAGCCACCACAAAGAAGAGAAAATTCAAGCATCATAGACAGAACGCCCAAATCTAGTTTTCATAAACCCTTTGAGATGGCTGGTATATCCAGGATAAAACCCAGGTTTACTAACAAGCAAGCACCTCTATCCCAGTTTAAAATATTTCAATTGTGAATATTCTAGCCATGATCTTAACATGCAAGGCACACACAAAGTTGACAAAGGAAATTATTGAAGACAATGTCCCACTGTAATTAAAACAGTGGAAAGGCAGAATGTAGAAACTCTCCCACCCACCATTCACCCTTCCCATCCTAATGCAAGTAGAAATACATGCTTTGTAGACCACAAATACCCAGGCTGATTAATTACATGGCTATGCAATATTACTCATGCATTCCTCCTGAAATGTCAAAAGGATTAGGAGTGCCACATCTTTCCTCCCAAACTCTAATCTAAAGGAGCCCTGCTGCAATGAAAACAGTGCAATTACTTTCGTACACTGTCAATTTTACAATAGGGGGAAAAAAAGAGCTTTACTAACAGCAAATAATTATACCACCACTTAATGATTGATTTAACATAGAAAAACCATCTAATTCCTTTTGTCATTACAATCTACAGTACTAACACTCTAACAATGCTGCCTTAGTGGTTCAGCATTACATTAGCATTAAGAATAATGCTAATATAAAACATAGCTTAACTTTTTATATTGTTAATCTGCATCAATGCACTCTACTCCCAGTGTATTATGAGGCCTATTAGTGTAGCAAACGTTTGCGATGATACAATCCAGTCTAGCAGCATCATTTCAAGAAAGGAACTAGTGCAGCATTT
Source organism: Myiozetetes cayanensis (assembly GCF_022539395.1). Taxonomy (NCBI): domain Eukaryota; kingdom Metazoa; phylum Chordata; class Aves; order Passeriformes; family Tyrannidae; genus Myiozetetes; species Myiozetetes cayanensis. The sequence goes on from NW_026087631.1 coordinate 66,837,205, forward strand.
AATACATTTTAAAAAATCAGCCTCCTACACGGCACCCAGGAGAAGGGGTCATATACTTTCCATTTTATGGCAAACAACAGCTGATAAGCTAAGGAGTAATACCCCAGAACACAATTCTGTGTTTTCAAGCCATGCCTACTTTTAAACTGGTTTCATGCCAATGATTGCTGCCCCGTCTTGAGGCTTTGAGACAGGGATGGACGTGTTTTTGATATTATTTGTCTACATCAAGGCTCAGTAGTACATTGGGAAGGACTTTTAAAAGAATATAGAAGGCTCTCCTTTTATGGTACAGGACTTTTGAAATAGTTGTTCATTTCCATTTAAATCCACAGCACTGTGCCAGTTGCTGTATGAACTCAATAAGAAGAAGCACTATTCTTGTAGATATAACCATATAAATAAAATATAGGCCTGGCATGAACAAAAAAAGGAGAAGGAGCATTCTTGTCTTAATCTTTCAGATTTCATTGTACTTCAAGTACTCAATTAATTCTGCAGACAGCAAACTTTTCAGAACTACTAAATTCTTTCTGAACAAAAAGAAATCCGACAAGGTCATGGATGTTTTCTGAGTTACAGATTTGGGCCAGAAAAGATTAATTTAAAATGTCTTATAAAACAGGGACATATTTAATATCTGGTTTAGCAGAATGAACAGGTAGAACTGGTCATGTATTTATCTCATTTCAAAATTCAGGAAACTTGATTGTCTTGCCCATTCACATATTTGATGTAGTGTCAGGGAGTGTTTTAGCTTTTCATTCATCTCTAATAAGAATGAAATGAACATAATAAGCATTGCAATGGAGTGAAAGAACCGCAGTATCAAATTGTACCCTTGAATATCCTATCAGAGAGGGCTGTAAATTCTGCACTTTCCATTTCTCAGTCAGAAAACATGTGGACTAAGAATGAAGGTGTGAAATCATTAGAGTTTATATCTCAGCCTGGCTGTAAGCTTTGGCCTATTTCTTTAGAAGTGTCACTACTTCCTGTTTAACATATCGACCTGCCTATTTGGCATTTGACAGCAGTATTGAATTTTTGCTGAATTTTATGCTTCAGGAAGGACATAAAGTAACAGGTTTTCCCCTGGGCTCCCCCCTCCACAGCCTCAAATTTACTATGAACTTCAGAAACACTTTGTAATCTCATGTAAATATGTTATTTCCTCTTTTCTGTTGGAAGCAGCCTTTCCCCACCTCCCCCACCCCCTTCCTTGGCAAGATGAGCACTGGAAGGGAAGGGTTCCCATGACTGTGGAGAAGTTGCCTGGAAACAATCCGAAGCAAAACTAAGTAATTTTCCCTTTTGCCCTTTCTCCTGGTTTGGGTGCATCTCAGCACATAAAGTTGTCTTTGATGATCTCTCTATGTACTGTCTTGGTACCTTGTTCCTCCTTCATAATTTCACAAAGCCCAGGCTCTAGGTTGGAACTGCACATTCCATTTGGAAGCAAGGGATCTGAAAGGCAAATATTGCCACACCGAGAAAGCAAATATCCACATTCTTTTGTAGATTCAAAGCCAAATTTTAAAAAAGCTCTTTGGTTCTTAAATCCCAGTAGAGAGTGAGTTACAGATGAAATCAAGATGTTCTCCCAAAATGGATGTCATGACACTCAGCACTACAATAATGAAATATTGTGGAATTCAACGTGAAGATACGGCCATCTGAATACTGTATAGAGCTAATAGGACAAAATGGAGGATTCTGAACAGACACCAAACCAAGCCAAAATTAGTTAGTGAGGCTAGTCTGAGGGAAAAACAAACCAAAAGCAACAAATAAAAAAACCCAGACTTGTATTTATACTATAGTTCAGGTGTGTAGACCTTTGCTTCTGCAACATGAAGTCTCAGCATCTTCTTCTCACTTCAGGTGTCTGAGACATGGACTAAAGCACTAGGGTCTGTTTGAACCAAGCACTGCTGAAGGGTGTGTGTGCATGTTTGTGATAGAAATGTCTTCAATATGCGTAGGGATCACCTAGGAAAAAAAAGTGTTGTACACTGAATGAACCAAAATTCTGACTGTCCTCACCGGCCACATGACAGAGAAGGTTGGTGAGAGAAGACTTGTCTTAAGGGCTCCTTCAGAGTCTCAAAAGAGCATTGTTTATAGGTTGCAGATCCAACTTTTCCCTCTCCTCCTACTCTGCTTCACAGCTTTAAGATACAGTAATTCTAGGTTCCACTTCACAGGATGCAATTAGATTTACCAATATTTAATTTTAAAGCACAGTGTTCCTGACTGCAATAACTTCAGTGAAGGAACGGGGACACCCAGAGCTCATAATTCAACTAGAATTTCTAAACAGTTATGCTAAAATTTGATTGTTGCTGAACCTATTCTTTCCAACCCCCCCTTTCACTTTTCCTGTCACTTTGCTCTGCCAGCACTCAGCATCACTACCTTTTATAAATTGCTCTCAGATTTTCACTCACCAAAATAAGAATGATTTAAAGTTTCTTTCCTTTTGGTTTTCTTGACTAGAAGGTTGTGAGTTGGGGGAAAAAAAAAAAAAAAAAAGGCCTTCTTACTTTTTCTATTTTCACATTTTTTTTCATCCTGCTTTGCATAGATTTATCAGAGGTGGGGAAAATTATTAAATTCTTTACTAATGAGTGGGAATAACATAAAAGATCAGTATTACAACAGGATGGATGAGGTACAATATCTAATCAGTTACTTGGCTCAAGTGAAGAAAACGATAATCATTCAAACTGAGGAAATTCTACCCCGCAAAACTCTCTGTCTAACTGCCTTCTAATGAATAAATGAAGTCCACCAATTATTGCACTTTTGCACATTACTACCAGTCCTAAGAGCACACTGACACTTTTTTTTTACTCTGTTAATACATTAAGGCATTCCTTTACCACCTCTATTAAGATGGTAGTTTCATTCTCGAGTTCTTATAAGAAATACATGAGTTTGGCCAAAATAGACCTCTGAAAGTTAAGGAGAAATCTGAATTACAGCACTGACATTTTATTTTAAACTGCTGTTGTGTACACTCCTGGAGTCTCTTTCTCAAAAGACAAGAAATATGAACTATTCTCCTGTGACTTCATTTTTCCTCATGAATGTCCTGTTAGATATGGAGTCAAGAATGAAGATGCACTGATCCAAGGAAGTGGACATGAATATGATTAAATGGGATTTAGGGATCAGAGAAGATCATAATAAAAGGTTAGCATATGGGACAGCCACAGCAGGAGGAGATAGAACCCAGGCAAGTATGTGGAGGTCAGAACACTGAAGACGTGTCTTCACACAGAAGTCCTAAGCACAGGAAAGAACAACTGGAAAATGATTTTATCTCCTAACACACTCAATTTGAAAATTCAATTGCTGCTGATAGCTGGGTGATTTTCTGTAGAATTAGTATTCTGAACTTGGTTATTGAATAGATAGGTAGGTAAGCACTTCAGATGACACAAGGAGAATGGAAGCAATGGGATGACAGAATGGGAATGTAAAGCAGAAACAAGTCATTTTTGAAACATTGAATAAATCTGTCTCAGTCAGTATTACCTGAGCACAGCTTTAAAAGGCAGAGGGCTGACTACATCAACTCAAAGTCTGATAGTCCACGTGGAACCTGCCAAAATCTAAGAATAATCAGTTAACTCCCATTCAGAATGGAATTCTTGTGTAACTTACTAATTTTATTTCCACTCAGATTTGAAAATGTGGGTTACTTCCATCATTATTATCTGGTCCAGTAGACCAGATAATATTGATGAAAGTCACCCTTTTTTAAGTCACATATTAATCAAATGAGAGACTACTCAGGTGACCCATATTAGCTTTATTAGACTGGTCCTTTCACAGACTTAATAGACAAAGTCAGGCAGCAAGAACAGAGTAATTTCTCACAAGGTCCAAAGCTATCCACAGGGAAGTAATGAAGTACAATGTAATGACTCCCTTCACTTCCAAAATCTTTATGAACAGATTCTCCAGGGAATTAAAGACTGCTCCATAAAATGCACATATTCCTCTGCTTTGCAGCATGGTCCCAGCTGTTCACAGTCTCTCTCACTGCCACCAGGACTCCATCAATCTTTGAACTCATCTCCAGCTGCATGCTTTAGGATCTCATCCTCAAGAACCAACACAATGCTAAAACACTTCCTCTGCTACTGCTGTCAAAGATGGTAAAGAAGAAAATGTATAGGAATCAGCTTCAGCTGACACAGTCCAAGTTCCTCACCACCCAACAGATTTTAGATCACAATCTACTCCAAATTTTGTTCAAATTCTCCATGTTTAAGACTGTATTTTCCATGTATGAGATTGCCAATTTTTAGTGAATTTAGCATTATATCCGTTCAATATAAGCTAAGACTTCACAGGTCCATCCACCTCAGTAAATTAAATGATCTCTAACACTGATCTCTGTCATTGCAGTTGCTGTCTTAAAATATATTTAGGGAGAGATTCATGAGAGAATGACAGTTGACCACAGGCAATGTCCTACAGGGATGAATCCAACTCTTGAGAAGTATAGATGATGTTCTTTAAGTGTCCAGGCAAATCTTCTAATTTACTGGTGTGAGCAGATAGGACAATATTCACCAGACCTACCTGGAGAAATGGGAGAAAAAGCTATGATAATTAAATCATCTTCAATTGTCCATCCAAAGATACTTAAAATTATCGGGTATAGACTTACCTTTAAATTAGCCACATACAATAGTTCATGTAAATAATCTTCTCTGCATAGTAATTTCCTAATAGAAATGGAACAACCTCTGGTAGTGAAACTGAAAAAGGGTTTGAGAAACTGTGCTTTCACAAAGCAATAAACCAGTTTTTGTTCTAAAGAAAAATATATAAAATACAATGATTTCATAAATTCTGGAATATTTTGTGGCTTAAATAATGTTTTTAAAGGCATTAACGAAAGGTGGTACAACACAAATTATTATTATTATTATTATTATTCTGCAGCAACACCACAGCTCTATCCCATCATCAAGAAAGAGCATCAAAAGTTGGGATAAGCTTTGATGAAAATTACTTATAATTCTCAGACAAAGTTGATGCAGTGATGTGTTACTAAAGCTGAATGATTTTTCTCGGGGTTTTTTAATGCTCATTAGTAATTAATTTTTCTTATTTAAAGAAGATGAGGTCTTCTTTGCATAAAAATGAACCATGGACAATTTCCAAGGGACTGAATAAGTCTTTTCCTTAGCATGCTTCAGTAAATAACCTGGGTTAGAATATTCAAAAGAGACTTGATCAGAAAGGCACTTCAGTGACTATGGTTAGTTAATTTCTTACGTGATTTTGAGTTAGTTATTTTTTAGGGAGAAAGAGAATTTCATACCATTTCTAGTTAAAATTAGGGGTCAAAAAATGTCCTGGAGTCAACAGGCAAAAATGTTTAACCTCAGGGCATACCAGTGCAGCAGTCAAGCAGTAATAAGGCTCTGTACTTAGTTATTCTGTTTTGACAAGCTCATTAACCAATTAACCACACAAAAAGTTCATCTTTGAGATCTTAGAGGAGTAAAAGGAAAAGTTTGGGATGAGGAAAATAGAATCCCACTCTCACTCCTGAAATTACTGTATTGCATGTGCATATGTCTGTGGTGCAATTCTTAACAAATTAAATGAGAACTGCTGAGGGTTTTATTTGTCCTGTTTAGTCAAATAAAGAAATAAATTAACAAATATATATATGGTGTCAGCTTTCACCAGATGATTGTGAAAAACATGAAAAAGTGAGAAAGTTTTCTGTTAAAAATTCATCAGTGCTTGGAATAACAGCAACAAAATACAGAATCTGGGGCAACTCTGTTAGTCCAACATAGAAAAGCTGGCACAACCTCACCAAAAATTGTTCTATCCCATAGTATGAACTTCTTGCTTATGTAATTTCTGATTCCAAAATATTTCCTGGTTGTCAAGTGCACCTAAAGGACTTGATGGACTAAATGTGTCCTGATATTCATGAATACCTGGTGATATTGACAAATGCTCACTGTAGTCCAGGACGAGGGGGAACCACCCAACTCATTTTCATCTATGACCTACTGGTATAGTAAGCATTAATTTGAATGGAGGTCTTGGAAATACGGGAGCTTGCTCATTACTTTCTGTTCTCTGTCACATCTATTCTGTGACCTACAGGCTCTGTTCCTCTGTTTTACTCTCGGACTAGCTGCTGTTAACTGTTATATTTTTTCTCTTCACAGCTTTTTTGCTCAGAGTTATAATAGGCAGTTATTCTGAAACCTGTATGATCTAAGGAAGTCTTGGGAAAGGGAGAGGGACACACATGTATGTGTGTAGTGTTGAGGGAGATTACAGAGTGCAAAATAAAGTAATATCTGCATTCCTTGGTATGCTTCAAATTTGATTTGATGCAGAATTATCAAGCAAAGTTATCTGACCTGTGTTATGTATGAAGGAGTTAGACAAGGTCCCTTTTGGACTTAAAATCTATGAATCTATAACAGCAATGGCAAATACGTGTAAGGTGACCTTCCCAGATTCACAGTACGCTTCAGTCGAGAATGTCTTATCTGACTATCCATTCAACAAAAAAAAAAAGGGTTATAACCAACAATCTCAAAAACACCTTAGTATATTTTAAAGGCAAACAAGGTCATTTGCAATGGTTCATTAATTTTCAGAAAGCTTTTGAGTGTTTCAGTTTGTGTTTTCTGCTGTGATTTTTCTCTTTTTCTTTTTTTCTTTTTCTTTTTTTTTTTTTTTTTTCAATTGCATATTAAATTGTGGGTTGAGAATTTGCTGGGAAAGATAACATTTAGTTGCTAGGTAAGGGGTCTTGTCGAGAAAGTGTCCTGACAAACTTCTGCTTTTTCTGTGCTCTGAGATCATAAGCACACAAAGAGAAAATTGCTAAGACACAATTCCCTTGCATTTACTCCCTTGCTTAACAATAACTGTAATTTATTTGAAAGAGCACAAGTAATGGCTAGACAGAGCAATGTGTCCTTCAGATGTAGCCCTAGTAGATACTTAATTCTTACCATTTGTTGACCAAAGCAGAGTGGGTCAAATGCCCCTGTCTGGTCTATGCTAGCAGAAAAAAAAAAAGTGTATAAACAGTTCCAATAGCATGAACCATGATGAATTGGGACAGAGCAGCCTGAGGTCTCTGGGTGAAAGAGGAAAGGGTTTCTGGAGGCAACATGAGGAAGAACTGCACTGCTGGAAGGCAGAGGGAGGAGAATTATGTCCTTCATTTCCTGCCTCCTGAACACAGAGTGCAGGTGAGAGGATGGGATGGAAGGAACCCACACCACCCATGGGATTTTTTTTTCTTTTTCCTTCCCCAAGGACAGCCTCTCTCAGTCAGTAAGTCTCCAGGGCTGAGTGAACTTCCCACACAGAGCCTCATCTTTCCTTAGAGGTTCTATTTTAATTTCCAGTCCCATTCTACATCCACTTTATCCCCTATTTCCTGCTAACACATGACAGTATAGGGCTTTTGATGAAAAGGAGGGTAAACGAAGCGCAGAACGAGCAACCTCAGCATACAGTGATGATACTGTCTGCATTGTTCGTCCCCCAGCCATAGGATATATGTATTTGCAGAAATCACTGTGCTATGGCTGGGTAGCTCATTCAGATAAGATATCCTGTGTACCTTCATCAGGAGATGCGTTGAAGAAGCTCTACTGCTGACCACAAACTTTAAATGGATCTCAAACAGAAAACTACACTTTGATCCATACTTTTCTCCAAGGCTCCTGCCCCATGCATGCACTACTTTTTTTCAAGGGCTCAGTGAACAGTGAGGCACCTAGCTCTTTCTGTCTAGGAAAAGAAAATAACAAGCAATAAAACAAAAATCTAAAAACCAATAAACCAACAAAAGCAAAACCTGCACAAACAAATGATGGGGACAATTTACTTTATAGTCCAGTGTCCAGAGACAGTGACAGCATGAGTTAGTCCACCTCAGCTGGCCAGGGACCAGAGCTAACTCCCTGACATAGGTCACTAAGTCAGTAAAAGAATATTCTTTATCTCTGTCTCTGTTTGTCTTGTTCAAGGCCATGAGCTTGTTACCTTTATCAATCTGCTGCTTTTCTCACCTACCTGTTTTGCTTGCAGTTAAAGTTCCCTATTCTGTTTTGCAACATAAAAGTTAGTTCCTGACATGAATAGGAAATATTGCTCTATAAGGGGATGATGTATTACATGTATATATATTCTAGAATTCTATAGTATAATATAGTATTCCTCATGTACTGTTCATATCTTTAGACATGAACTGTAGCTAGACTGTCAGACCTAAACATACAAGAATGCATGATTATCCCACATTAATGTCCTTTAATCCTTCTTCTTTTTTTTTTTTCTTCTTTTTAACCACTCAAGAAAACCACTTAATAATGACAGAAAGTCAATAATTAGGATGGGGATTTTGTGGGGCTGGAAAACATAATTTGTAATCAAAAAGGTATTGATGTATACAGGGTACAGAACAGGGGAAAATATCAAGGCTCTCTTCAGGCAGCCCTCCTGGAATTCTGCTGCTTCTGATGTCCTGGAAACATGTCAGGATTGCTACCGATTATGTGCAGAGTTATGGAGACAATCTATTCCCTCTCTTGTTGTTCTCATTGCCTGAAAAGGAGAACTTATTGTTATTTCCTTAGTCAAGCCCTTAGTTTGGAAAGGACTTGAGATTAAACATAAGTGGGCTGATGATGCAGAAGTCCTTCCTATGCTTTCCTTACCACGTGTGTTTCTTGTTCCCCTCCTTCTCCCCCCAAACCAAATACATAGTTACATATACACTCTGATTTCTTTAAAACAATGCACAGGAAAATTGTCATACTAAACACAGTATGTCTGTACCTGTTTTCTCCAAATGTCACCAGAGTCTTCTCAGCGCCCGCTTTGGAGTCTAATTCCTGATCCACACTTACTTTCAGTTCTCAGTGCATTGACTAATATAACTTATGCTGCAATCAGAAATGCTTTTCCAAAGGTAATTATGGAGATTCAAAGGTGACTTATCTCACCAACCCCACCAAAAGCTGGGAATCCCAGCAGAACAGTAGGTGAACACACACTGACACATGACTATGGAGGTGACAAGTAAGCAACATCCCAGAATAATTTCTTCCTACATCTCACTTTATCATTCCCAAAATAGTGCTGATGCACAAAATAGAGTTTTGTCTCTTTCCATCTCCTTTTCAGTATCTTTTTAGTGGACTGTAATGACCAGGAAGTCATTTTATTCCAATGATTAAATTCAGCTATATGAAGAAGGAAGATCTAGAAGAGTCAGGACATGGAAATAAAACCTAAAATTTCGTACCAGGATAAAAAAGTGATTTCTCCAAAAATGAGGCAGTGATTTCTGAGATGAAGGGTTCCTTACAGGAAAATCCTCCAAAGAATTATCCTCTCTCCAAAAGAGAGCAGTAGAAGACATTCAGTGAAATAATAAGATAGATGAAATAACTACAGAGTGATTTCTTGAAGGTACATCTCCCCAGTCCTTGTAGCTCTTGGTGCTAGCACTTCTATGGGGAAACTACTATCCATTCCACAGTATTTAATTACTTTCCATGGCCCAGTTCCTTCTGGACTTTTCTACTACCTTTTTTAACCCTCTTGAAGCCTCAGAACCATCCTGTGGTGATGAGAAACTCCGTTTAATTGTGTGTTGCATGAAACTTGTCTCCGTTTGTTTCAGATTGTTTTGTCCAAGAATCTCTTGGATACACCCTGATTTCTGGATTTTAAGGACTAAGGATAAAGTGATTATTTTCCTTTTTTTCATCCTGTACCTGACTTTACAGGCCTCTGTGAGGTACCTGACACAATCAACACTTTCTCAGGCTTCAGTGTTTGACTGTTGAGGCCTTTTCTGTACAATATCTATCCACATAGATCATTATTTGTCACATTTTCCTGTTTCCTGAGTCTGACATATCACCTTTTTAGAATCTGTGATAACTGCAAGGAATATTTAAAATATGGGTGTGCCTTATGCTCTTTCCAAGACAGCTACATTACACCTCTGTTTCCCCAGTTTCCCTAAGTTCACAGGAACTTACTATTACAGAAGACTGCGATTTAAACACACTCATTCTCCATCTATGGGCCCAGAGTCTGCTTGTTATTCATTTGCACAGGGGATGTTTTGGCCCTATGAGCAGTGGAACAAACCCTCAAGATAAGTAACGTCTGAGGCAGCTGCTTGAGTGGATCCATCATTATCAGTCGAATACGCTCTGTGGATAAACAGAGGCCTTCAGTCCCTGGGGCTGCTAATCTGACACCTTTCATGGAGCACTAAAAGAATTCACTTAAAATTAAAAACAATGCACAGCTGTTTCAATGGATAAGTCATGCCATTTGCATGAGGATAATGGATAATCAATATACAATGGTGACACAAATTAAATGTGGATTAAATAGTCATTGTTCCACAGCTATGCTCTGTGTGATTTTCCCAGATACCGTGTGATAGTCCTGTATTTTTTTTATTATGGCTTCGAGAAAAATGCATTTTCTTCTTTTGGAAGATGCTTCTTTATCAGTCAAACTGGTACAAAATAAACAAGTGAAAGTGCTAATTTTCCCTGTTTATCTAGCACTGAATCAGAGTTCACTTTTTGAAGAGTGATAAAGATTATAGAGTGGAACTATTTCTTTTCCTTCTACTCCTCAGAAACTCTTGGGGCAAGAGATTATGGGAATGGGCATAGTGAGCTTAACTAATTTTAACATTCTAAAAGTTTTCTTATTTCTGATACACATTTTCTGTAGTTAATATGGAGATGTAGACACTTATCCTAAGAATAGGACATAAGGCAGACAGGATGAATCACTCCCTGGAGACGTCTGTCTCTCTCTACTCGGCACTGAGTGAGCCAAGGCAAACTGCTCAGTTTAGGTGTCCAAATTCTTGGTGGCTACAACTATATGAAATGAATCTTACTTCTATTTGTTTTTTAAGAAGTATGTAACAATATTTAGATTTTAAAAAAAATGTTATTTCTGTTTTCAGCTTACTCATACCACGATAATTTAATATTTCAACATTGTTAATGTATTTAAACTCACATTTATTCAGCATTAAGACACGCAGTTATTCTATGCCGAAGAGTAACCTGAGTGATTTATGAGAATTTATACAGAATTTCTTTGAGGCAGAAATATGAGACTCATGAAATCTTTACCTTCAATCATTCTTCTCTTTAAGCTCCAGTGGAATTTAGGCACTGAACTCCTATAGTCTCCTTTGAAAGAATTATATTGTGGTATCCAAAATTTCACTCAAGCCTCAGTGACAGACAGGGAACATCTGAAAGAGGCAGCTGGAAGCTACACAGGACCAAAAGTGGAATTTAGACTCTGAATATAGCTCTTAATCATTTCAGATAAGTCAACCAAAACCCATAATTAATAACAAAAAATAATAATGAACTTCTGTCTAACATACACTACTTAACTAACCTCAATTCAAATCCCTGACCTAGAAGTATTAAACACCCTTTCCTATTACTAATCAGATGAGAGAAACATCAAGTGCTCATAGAAATGACTTTTTTTTCATTTGTTTCACTGAGACAAATTAGGTTCTTTTCAGTCTTTGTGATATTTTTTCACAGCAGAACTAATGGCAAAAAAACCCTCCACTTCTTTTTATTTGTCAAAACTTTTATGCAGAGACAGAAAGCCTGAGAGTGTTAAAAATCAGAATTATTTTAGTCATAGTTCTAAAATTCTTAGGAAATTTTCATCCATGTAACAAACTTATTTGTTTTGGAAAAGAAAATACTGAAATGTGCAATTCTCTTTCTGTTTACCCTGTCATTTACCTTTTAAAATGGAGTATTTCTGGTAAAAGAAAAATAAGCAATGTAATTTTTTTTGGTGGTAGGTTTGTGAGCTCAGGGCTTGTCCTTTGACCAGGTTGAAAGAGCTTCTACTCCTCCTTGCTATGTGTGAGTACTTAACCATCAGCATTTGCAATAAAAAGGCAGCCAGAGACTGAGACAGACTTTAGAAACTACTAGTTTTGTATTAAAACTGCTTTTTTGGGGGGTTCAGCAGTGAAATTCACACTGACCCCAATGGGGAGCAGAGGGAGACCTATACTGTGTACTCCCGAATAGGTCATATCAAGTCTTTAAAATACATGCCCTTGCTTGGCTCTCCTGTTTGATCTGTGCTATGGTGGGAATGGTTTCAGCTGTGCTGCTCACCAGCCATCTGAGCTGCTCACCATTCCCAAAGAATTTTGCTTTCGAGCTGGCTGCAAACTGACATTGCCTTTTTGTAATATATTTATCTGGGTGTTTGCTGGCAAGGGTGGAGAGAAATGCCAGTTATGTAAGTGAGAAAACCTGTTTTACAAGTGAAAATAATGTCTACAATCTGGAAGATTTAAATGAGTCAGACATTAGGATACACATTTAAACCCCAAACCCTGATGATATATTTTAATCCACCAAATGCTTGCACATTCATGCAATCCTTTGATGATCACTGAAGAAATGCTCACATGACTTAACTTTTCCCAGGGATGACACTTTGCATGACTGCTCCCTCAAATGGGAATATTAAAATTTCTACAAGGGAAGAAGTAAGTGCAGATTCTTACTGAGGGTCACTAACTGTCAGCTGAAAAACCAATTGTATGATACAACCTGCACAGCACACACCATCAGATAAGCAAAACTGCACTGTGATAAATTAAAAGAGGCCAAATAGCCAGTGTTTATATGAAGAGTCGTTCAGAATTTCAGCTGTTGGGAAAATCAGGGTTCAAATCAATGCCCATCTATTGATACAGGGCTTAAAAAGGTAGAAATAAGAAGCAAAGATTTTAATTTTATTTATTTGTAATGTTTTCTGGCTGTAGCAATGGCTAATTAGAAATATTTAATGCAGGAAGACATCTGCAAGTTAAAATTGTTTAAAGCTTAAATCTTAGCATTTGTCAGTACAAAAATGATATGTTAGGCGTGTTGCACTCTCTCTCAGTATGATAGCAACTAAAGTGGCTTAAAATTGGATTCATTTATAAAGCTGGACACCATTAATATCACCCCCTGCATGACAGTAATTCATTTCACTCTGGTTTGTCTGCACAGCGGTAGGGTCTCTGGTCCTTGTATTCAGATCACAGTTCTAATTAAGTATTCATTATAGAATACATATTTTTTCATTTTAGACAGAATATCAAACATTCATGCCTGGTATTAAACTTGTTTACCATTGGACTATTGTTTTATTAATAAACATCGCCATACATGTCAGCACTAACTTCAGGGTCAAAAAGAGAGCTGGATTGAAACTCGACCCTTACATACAAATTTCTTGGAATATTTGGGGACAAAAGCTGGGACTTTTACATTAGTTCCAACCCCTGTGATTTCAGGGGGAGTGATAAAACCTTTTGAGATTCCTTACTCTACTTTCTATTCGAATGCACCTGAAATTTCATGAGGAAAAGACAATCAGAGGTTTGTGGTATCAAATAAAAGTCTATGGTAGATATTTAGATTTAGTTTGATTTCAATGTTGAGCTCCCAAACACAAAGCTGCATCTATAACATAGTTAACAAATTCCTCAAATTAAGCAGTCTGAGGAAAATGTCTTGATTCTGAGTCAGAATAGTAGTTTCTGAGCCCAGTGTAACAAGAGATAGAAACCCATTCTGTTCAAATCAACTCGCACTTATAGAGTCACAGGTGACATCATTCTGCTGTGCCTCTTTTTTCTCCTCAAGCCTGTCTTAACCAAAACCCACAGCAATTCCTCAGCCCAGCTCCAGAGATGTCACAGGCCAGGAGAACAGCAACAGTCTCCTCTCTGCTGTGCTTGATTTCTCCTGCCCTGACATTCCTCATCTCTTCTTGTCTTGGCCAAGTAGCAAAACTCTGTCTCCCCTCGGCCTTTACAGCACACCTGGAAGGCACATCTTTCTTCTGACCCCCTTTTACAGGTCCGTATGAATTGTGAACCTGTACCTTGCAAAGGTACATAGTCTTGCCACAAAAAAAACTTTGCCAAAGCAGAAGAGAGAAGGTAGCGCTACAGTTAATATTGTCTAGCTCTGGAAATGTAAAAAATATGTTCCTAGGTAGTCAAAATTTGTCCAAGAGCCAATGGATATAAAAAGGTGTAACTGCACAGGAAAATGGAGCTGATCCATTTTATATGTGCATCTTGGAGTGAGGTGAATCAAGGGATAATCCAACTACTCTAATACAGGTTTATCATGTAACTAAAGGTGCTATTGGATGTCTGAGATGCTGTGAGAAGGAGTAGCTGTTAGATGCCAGAATCCAGACCCTTGTTTCCTTTAATCTACGTTAGCAAAATTCCCTGGGAGCTCCAGGAGACAAGACTGGGTTGCCTCCTGTTTCATTTGTTCCCTTCATCTGCTAGTTCTAAATGGACTGAGGCCTATCAAAGTTACCATGCATCAATTTGAGTGTTGTGTCTCCAATTTCTGCACTTTTGATCTAATGTAAGACTTAAAGACAATAGAGATAGCAAATAACTGTACAGCAGTCATTGGATTTAGGGTATGTTAAAGTAAGTCTAGACAAATCCCAGTATTTGCCTCTTCATCATTTCAACACACAGGAGCTTCCAAAAGTCTCACAGTATAAATTGAGGTAATTCTTATATATATAGAATACTCAGGAAAAATGAAATAAATTCATTATTTAAACAAGAACTCTTCAGCATGACAGCACACTTTTCAAATAGAAAAACCTATATTTGTGCTTTTCAGAAAAAAAAAAAATCACAAAACCCCACAAAATAGAAAACAAAACAAAACATAAAAGCAAACCAAAAAGGAACAATAATTAAAAACAAACTAACAAACGAACCTCAAATACAATAAATGAGTAAACAAAAAACCCAACCCAACTTTTAATGGGAGTTGTTGCTTTGTATTTTTTTTCCCCTGTATTTAAGAGATGTTAATATAAAGAGAAAGAAGAAATTTTATAGGATGATACAAACTGTGAGAAATAGCAATCATTTGAAGAAACCAAGGGAAGGTATTTTCTAAGTGTTTTTCTGGGACAATTATTCTGAGAGTCCTAGAAGACTGTCCATGGGAGTATTTTGAGATCTATTGTTTGGATTATTTAAATCTTTTTAGGACAATTAGCAGAAAAGGAGAGTGAAGGCAGAAAGTACAATGTACAGTTTTCTCTAGAGAAAATTGTGTTTTGTTGAAAATGTCATGAAAAAAAAAATATTTTTGGATGAAAGTATAATCAAAAGATAAAATGTTACTTTGAAATTTTCCATGTAGTTGAATGTTCCATTTACTACCTATGTGAGATTTTTGATGACTGAGTTATTTTCATGACTGCTCTGTGACAGACTTCAGTCAAAAAGAAATACAGTAGCACAGACCTGATATTTGTATTGTTTAAGCTAAACTATTTCATTTTGGATTGAGCAGGCTGGGGAGCACAGATGAGAAGTTTTGTTGGGAGAAGGGACATTAATGATTGTCTAGTGGTCAGAAAAGGAGGAACTGGCCTCTTATTCTGGATATGTGTCTACACCTGAACTCCAGTCAGACCCTCTGGAAAACATTGATTTGGATGAGTACAGATATCCATCATGTAGATACCTCTGATTTAGGTACCTGAGAGTCCCTTTTATCATCAAGAGGATGATTCTTTCCACCCTAAAAGAGATATGTAAAACAGACTGTAAAAATTACATCCTGGCAGCTCCTAGCACCCTCTGTGGAGTAAAAGAGAGCCAGAGGAATGTGTTCAAAAGGAGAGGATGCTGTAAATGTCTACCAGATGTGGTTATGTGAGATGGACCAAAGGGGATGCAACTCAGTTTCCTAAAGTGACAACCAGAAAACACATGTATATTTACACCTAATTTGTGTAATTTGAAGACTGGACTCAGCAGTAGGTTAACAAAGATAGAAAGAAAAGAAAGTAATAGTAGTAGAAATGTCTTTATATTGCATTGATTACAATACAAAGAACATCAGAGAATCATACTCACAGATTGGTTTGTGTTGGAAGGGAGCTTAAACACCCTTTAGTTCCACCCCCCTGTCATGGGCAGGTATGTTTTCCACTAGATCAGACTGCTCAGACCTTGAACACTTCCAGGGATGGACCATCCACAGCATCTCTGGGCAAGCTGTTCTACTGCCTCACTACCTCCACAGGGAAGAGTTTCTTCCTAATATTTAATCTAAACCTACTCTCATTAAGTGTAGTAATTATTCTAAATTGAAGTTAAAGGTAGGAAATTTTGAATGTAGTCAGGAGACATGAAAATTTCAAATATTTTCCTACTTGTCAAGGCAGAATCACAAGACACCACAGTCACCATCTATAAATATCAGCAAAACAAGGATGCATCTTGCATTCTATAACCTAATAATATTTAAATCACATGTGTTTTCTTGGAATTAATGCTTTTTCTGACTCATATTGGATTCAGACTTGCATATCCTTCCTCTGCAGGGAAAAGTCCATCAGCTGAGGACTGTGTATTCTAAAATTGATTTCTTTCAATGTCAAGATAAATAGACAGCTATTGCATAATCAAGAAAGCATGATTATTATTCAGAGGGTTTCAGGTAAGATATTTAGAAATATGATACTCTCATTGATGTCTTTATTCTCATTCTGGAAGAGGAAATTCCTGTTCAAATTTTTTATGATAAAATATTTCTAAACTTTTTGTGACTATGAAAGAAGTAGTCAATTTGTAATTTGGTTTACTATACTTACTGAAAACATTTAAATGCCTTTTAGAGTACTTTGAAGTACTTGGAAAAACAACAGGCTTTGGGATTTTATTTGTTTGTTTGTTTAATTAGCCACTATTAAGCTATTAAGACTTCACATTTATTGCAACTTGAAAAATATGATTTTTTTTTTTAACAATTTAATAGAAATAGAACAAACATACATAGTCAGAAGTATTTGTCAGTTTGTGGTAATAAACATAAATAGCCAGGTTATAAGTATATATATTTAAAGATAATTTCATTAAGTCTGACTTTGTCTGAATTGAACCAAAGCAATACACTTTCATATTTCTACCAACAAAAGGTTCAGGGGAGGACAGCAGTTTTACTTTTGTTAGGCTGAAATGTTTCTATTTGTTTTGATATATTGTATCTCAGTATATCATACATAAACCTTCAAAACAAAGCCCTTGGGAAATGAAAAATAAAACACATTTTTGAAATTGTCAAAATATGATGTTTCAAGTCTATTAAAATTTAGGGGTTAACTCCACTTTTTTTAGAAAAACAAAGTCAACAAAAGAAGCATGATTTTGAGAAGTATTTAGGCCTTGTCTTAACTCCTTTGTCTGGCAGAAAACCAGGAGAAATCAGTAGAAATATTTTCTAACTGCTGCTGTTCAGAAAGCATTTCTCAGTAGTAACACCAAGCATGGCTAAAGCAAGACATGACCTGTATTATCTGCTCTCTGCTGACAAGATCAGGTGGATTGAAGTCTTGTGACATTTTCAGAAGCAGCTGCCTGTAATCCAGGCAAGAGCTGGATGTGGAATGGATTGACCTTCTAGAAAGCATTCACTGGTGTTGGGGTTTGGTTCTTTATATATATATATATATATATGTACATATCCCACTGGCTATAGCAAAAGTTGTTTGACATCCACAGTAACAAACGGCAAAGATCTACATAGGTTCTGAAGAAAAAAAAAACCCTAACAAAAACCACACACACATACACAAAAAAAAAAAAAAAACACCCAAAAAAAACCCAAAAAAAACCAAAAAACACCAAACCAACCAACCAACCAAACCCAAAACCAAGTAAAAACTTGCTTTACAAAGTACCTTTCTAGTTCTTTGAGCTCCGCAGGTGAGGTGTTTCAGAATTTTGGTTCTTTCTGGGATGGTCCTGCTTGTGGAACTCAGTTTATAGATCTCTCTCGATTGCCCAGTTGAGATCTGAGCTTATTCTGACCAGAAGAGGAGCTCTTTCAAACCATGATAACTACATGTTTCTGGCTGCCTTATCACTAGAACACCCAGGGGCAGTATTGCTTTCTCCAAGCTGCTTTTCATGCCTCTCCCCACTTTCCAGATCTTTGTGGTGGTGTGCCACAATCTCACTATTCTCTCCTAGATCAGGTTCATGCTCAAGCACAGAATATGCCATTGAGATCCCCTGTGATAGTGGAAGGCCTCCTGCACAATGGCAGAAGAGAATTTTTTTTGTTCTTCATCTGTGCCTTTAAACATGGGAGTGAGAAGGAAATTTTCCAGGCTATTCATTTATAACAGGCAGAATGAGCTAGAAAAATGTCCTAGTTATTGCAAACCTGTGAGAAAAGGATGTGGTTTGAATATGACTGAATAAAAATGAGGGCACACAAACTCAGTGAAGAGAAGAGATGTTACAGTGCTTAACAATAATGGTTACAGTCTCATTTTCTGACAAACTGGTATAGAATATAATCACAATGTGAGCTCCATAATTAAAGCAAAGATAGCAGTGACATTTTTATTGTATATTTCAACTGCTGAGTAAGTTCTTTTTTTTTCTATTTTACTTTTTTTTTTTTTTTTAAACTCATACAGAAACTATTCATTTTTGCAGGCAGGAACAACCCAGCTAGTGGAACTCTTAATTGCATGAGCTCTGTGCCAAGAAAAACTCCAATCTAGTGAGTCTGTTTTGTTAAGTAGCTATGCTGCAACTCCAAAGCTTGGTTTTGAAGTGCAAATGTTTAGTTACAAAAAAATGCATCCTTCAAAATGCATTCAGAAAACCAGTCTCTTTTTCTGAATGGGATCTGTATTGGTTCAATTTTTACCCAAAATATACTGTGTTTTACTGTCTTGCCAAAACAAAGCTAAATGCTCAATTTTGATAATAATGGCATCCTAAAAAAAAAATAATATGGAGATATCTTTCAACCAGGAATCAAAGTGAGAATAACTAAACCTCAACCATCTCCTTTTAGAAGCAGGAAGATTCCTTGACCATTGTATTCATTTATTTCAGTGCTTTCCTTTCTAAATATTGAACTCAGTCTCCTGCTCTGCCAATAGTTTGCATCCATCTTCAATGGATATGAAAATATTTAGATATTGTTTCTTTTTGCAGAAATATTTTTATGTCAGACTTGAAGACTTTCAATATATTCTAGGCATTGCATTTCTATACTACCAACCATGGTTCTATTCCTTGCTTTTCTCATTCCACTTTATCCACAGGGCTATTCAGACAGTCTTCTCTCTTCTGGAGTCTTTCTATATGAAATAAAGATGTTCTCTGCATAAAAAAGTCCTTTCTTTAAGATACCCACAAACATACACACAAAAACCACAGTCAGTATTAATGAAAGGCCCAACTTCCTTCTTATCTGAGATGAGGCCAGACATCTCAGATGAGGGCTTAGGAAGAATGAAGAAGCACAAGCAAAGATAAATTAAATGGCCTGCATGACATTATATGGAAAAAATGTAGCAAAGTGGAGAAAAGAAACTTGGGCTTCAATAATGTCTCACAACAATGATTCATGTAACATTTTTACTGACTGGTCACACACAACTGAAACTTAATGAAGAGATCTCCAGGTTTCCTAAGCTCTAGTGGATTGGAAACATTCTGCAAATATCTAAAATACCTTTTGTTCTGATGTATTCCATCCTTTTTTTGCTGTCTTTCTGAAAACAGGAATCACCCACAAGTTAAAAAAGACAAAGATGGAAATAAAAGTTGATATTGTCAGCTCAACTGACAATGAAGACAAATTAATGACTCTGCCAAGAAGTTTAGCGAGCTTTTTGATTTTCCAAAGTAGCTTCAGAATTGGCTATTTTTTGTTTGGTTCATTGGTTTGCTTTGTTTGTTTGTGGTTTTTTTGCAGGAGATTTGTTTGTTTGTTTGTTTGTTTGTATGCTTCTGGTATTTCAGCCAGTTCTTAATTTATCTCAACTGGTTTTTTCTTTCTTAAAACCCCTTGAGAAAATTCCCAATAAAAGAACAAATCTGTCGCATGAATTGATTTACTGCACAGCAAGATCATGCTTTTAAAGATGTCTCTATTATAGGAAAATTAATTTCTCAAGCTACTTAACACACTTCTAGTAAAAGCCTTTCACCCCAGGGAGTGCAATGAGCAACAGTACCAGTGCAGGCACAGTAGAAAGTTTGTCAATCTGTGTTTTATTTCCTGTTTCTAGGGAACAACTTTAGGTCACAGCATTGGAAATACAGATGCAAATTTTTTAGAACTATCCCACCTACAATTCCATTTTTTCTCTTGTCTGGTTGCCCAAAAATAGACAGTATGGTGCAAGAGCAAATGCTTGCACCAATTCTTTCTTCTTTTTTTATTTTTTTTTTTTTCCAAGAAAGTAAATACAAATCCCCTAAATTTTATGGACTCTTCTGTGATTCAGAGCACAAGAGTATTCACCATGACTGAATGGTATGTTCTGAGTACTAAATGGCTTTATAATATATATATTTATATATTCCAAATTTAGGTCTTTTATCTCCTTTCCCAGAGTTTCTGTATCAGGTGATCTCACAGGATAAACTTTGTCACACATTCATAGAGTCACTGGTCAAAGAGAACATCTGAAGGTCAGCTAGTCTGGGATTCAAGGCAGGCTGTGTTCACATCACCAGGTCAGAGCAGATGAGGGTATGAATAGCCACAGCTGGAAAGTTTACAAGGGTAAAGACTCCAGAGCATCCCTAGGTGACATATTCCAGCACCCCTGGTCTGATGAGAAATATTTTCCTAATACACACTCTGAACATGCCAAACCACATGTTATTAACACCTTCTGGAAAAAAAAATAATAATAAAATAAAAATCAGCTTTTTCTTCTTTATTACTTCCCATGAAGCAGTTGTATAATACAGTTAGGTCTACTCTTACTTATATCTTCACCAGAAAAGTTGTGAAGTGGGGCAATAAATGACAATTCAGAAGAAAAAAAACAGTTAAAATAAAAGAAAATAGTTTAAAATGTCTACAGTAGAAAGAATGATACCACAACTGCAAGCATGTCAGATCAATGATCTTCACAGTCATGCAGACTCCTCTTGACCCTTCTGTTTTCCAACTGAGCAAACTGTCTCTTTTCCTCAAAAAGGCAACCAGAAACCTCAGGAGATCATACCTCCTTCAGGACCTTCTCAAGTTGAGATGGAACCAGTTTAAATACCAACTATGGCAGTTTCACCTTTTTCATACAGTTTATGTTGTAACTAAGTTTTTGCCAGCTCAGGATCAGACACTTTCTGGTTCCACACTCCAACTTCGTTGATGTTATTTTACAGACCAGTGAACATTTGCCTTGAAAAGAGCCTGGATCCTTCAGTAGATTCATAGAATCATGGAATAGTCTGAGATGGAAAGGAGCCACAAGAATCACCAAGGAATGTTTGAGGTTCATGTGTGTGCATTCAGGACCTCAGTACTAAAGGAAAAGGACTGGCTGTAAATTCTCTTTAAATGTTTGTATTATAACTATCACATTGGAAGGTGTGACATTCACATTGCCACTGATTTAATCCCACCCACTGTTTAGACCACAGATTAATCAAAAAAGTTATTAATAGTCAGAAGAAGTCTACTGCTGTTTGTTAGTAAGGACCTTAACTCCACAATGTCAGCAACATGTTTTGTATAATGATTTTAAAATATGGTCAGTGCCTTTTTGGTCTGTGCTAATCCTTATAAAATTAATAAAGTATGTTCCCACTGCTGTTAAGTTAGTGGTGCAGTTTGTCTAATAAAATACGTTTTGCTGTCTTGGTTTTATGGACGAAGTAATAAACTACAGTTTTCAAAAGCAACTTGATGCAATACAAGAAAAACCTTTACAAGTTTCTACTTAGATTGTAGTCAAAAATAATAAGGCATAGATTATTTTTAGATTAAAGACCATATGTTAGACAATAGACATTTTGAAAAACACTGTGGTTTTCATAATTACATTCAGGTGCTATTTTCATATTCTACCCTAGAAGCATAAGATAATCATTTGTCAGTTATGGGTGGGAAGAAGGAATATAGATATATATTATGTGCCAAAACATAAGGAGAGCTGTTAATCTGCTGTGATTTATTAGATTCTTGATCAGTTCCTATATGCCCTCCTCTCCCCACTCCTGAGAACAAGAGGATATTTCCTCTTGCTTATGATTTCTGATGCTTTATGCCACCTGTGTATTTAAGAATAAAAATGGAGGAGGGGAGGAGGTACCAACTACTGTTCTTTCCCCAAAAATATAATGAAATCTACCAGTTAAAAAAACAACAACAACGAAAAACACAAACAAACAAACAAACAAAATATCCATATAAAAGGAGAGTTTTGTTCTCCACAAAGAACAAATCTGTGTCTGTCTGAGACATTAATGATTTTCAAGAAAATGAATTTAAAGAGTGAATAATTCAAATGATATAGTGGCTAAATTTTGAGCTTGGACTTGGTGGAGACTTTATAGACAATACAGATCAATAGTTCTAAATGTTTCACAGGTGACTTCTTGGTTAGTGTCTTAAAAGAGTATTTATGCACATGATTCATGTTTGGGTTTTGGTGGGGAGGTGTGTGTTTGGTGGTGTAAAACACAAAGAGCCTTCAAGTGCTGAATAAAATAAACCATGATTTACCTAAACTTAAACATCTGCAAGTTGGGGACATTCTCTTTGTTCATAGTCTCATGTCTTTTTCTGCCTTCCATGGAGGATTTCACCACCTTCAAACTGTGTTCTTACAGTATGTAACAAGACCATGTTCTTAAAAAAATTATTCTCAAATGCCTACTCAAGTTTCTTAGCCAACTAACTTAATTTAGCTTGGAGATTCTTAAGGTTGGGCAAACATATATATAAACATATATATATATATATTTAAATATTTATATATATTCCCTTTAATGTTTCTATGCATTTAATGCCTAAAATTGGCATATACTTAAATCCCATTGCAGCCTCCTAAGGGATTTAAACACATTTATGTGCAATTCTTTATTGATTAAATTGCAGTAAATCAACAATTTAGGATAGTTTTGTGAAAGTATCCAAGAGGTTTTTTTACTTGTTTGCTTGGGGTCTTTTTAGGTGACTGAATTTCAGCCAATCAATTGCAGCATTCTGATCTTTGTATAAATTTACTTTGAAAAATCGGATCATAATTTCAAAATTGAAACAGAAATCTTACTAAATTTCTAAGAAAATATATATATTACCTTGTGTTTTTTATGACACAAGGCATCATCAGCCACAACGAAAAGTTGTGAAGCAAAGAGAAAAAAAATTAAAAATTAGAACTTTCAGGAAATCTATGCTATCTTTTTTGATTGGGTTTTTTTCACTTTTATAAGTTTTTTCTTATTCAGAATTTTGTGCAGATGAGAAGTGAAATTTACCTTGCATTGCTTTGCTGATTTAAGATGCTTTCCTTAAGACAGGAGAGGATTGCACACTGGCCTTTTCCAGGCTTCACAGTTTAGAAACAATCTTTTATATGGTGATAAAATCAAAAGCATTCCCTGGGTACCAGAGTATAGACTACCTTGGTGCAGTGGTTTCCAAATTTGTACAACAGCTTAAATAGCAGACCCTTGCCTTTCATCAAAAACCCATTTTAGCCTACTGGACTTCTCTGAAATATGGAAGATATGGGGACACAACTTTTTCGAAAAAGCAAGGTTTTGAGCTTAGTTTAACAATGTCCTGTACACACATTTTAATCATTAGACTATCAAGTCAAAAAGAATCAAGATTTTTATGCATCTTGTAGGTCTTTAATGTGGACTAGGTGATGAATCAGATTTGTGTGACTCTGGGCAGCACAAAAGCAAACATTTAGCTCCATAAGAGATATTAGTTGATGGAGGAAAAGGTGAGTCTTTAGGCTAATGCAAGAGATTAGGAAACCTTTTGCAGTAATGAGTATAAGACATTTACCGTAATGTTGACAAGGTTGAAGAATACTGTTTCTTCGTCAGGTACAGGATCCAAGGAATGCTGAGATGTAGTGAATGTCTTCGTCAGAAGTTCCATAAGAGTAAGAAATCACAGCTCCCTCAGGGCTGACTTTGCAAATAGTTTTTGAGTAGTGCTAAATCTAATGTTAAATAACATCCAAACAGCACCAATATGAACAACTAGCAATTGCATTTTCCTTAAAAACATCCCTTTTTCAGGCAAACTTATATAATACTTCATGCAAAGTAGTCATGTGTTGAAAGTATTCAACTAAATACCAGGAAATTGCTGCAACACCAGTTAATACCTGGATTACAAATTTGAATTGCATCTTTTTTGTCAGTAAAGTAAAGATAAAGGTCTGATCTGTTTTCCACAGATTCAGGTCAGTTTTCAGCAGGAGTATTAAAAGGAAGGCTGTATCACCTCTCAACCCAGACCTTGAGGAGGGAAGAAAATGTGTGGAATTTGACAAGAATCGGATCAGTTTCCAGAAGGACCTTGCAAGTATCTTCTAATTTTTCTTTGCTGTATGGATTTTGTTTCTAATTTTATGAACAAATATCCTACTCTGATCCTTGCTGGAGCAAAATGAACTTACTATTTTTACTAAATATTTTAAGCAATAAAAAGTGATCCCAAATTTCTTTGAAAAACATTTAGAACTTCCTTTCTTTGTGATCAGTGAACTGTGAAACTCTTTATAAAAGTGTTTCTTCAGACATTTGTGTTCTTTTGTATGTGTTACTAAAGTGTTATTTGGAAAGAAGCAGGAAGTGAGAAGAAAATTAGAACCTAAAAATAGTTACATGTATTATAACCACTAAGAAGACATTTAAAGATCCGTATTGCTGGGTTTGGTTCTCTGTAGAAAAGTTAAGCTGAGATTTGTTTTATGTTGTCCCTTTGAAACTCAGATCCATCAAGAAGATTTTCATTGATTTCATTTTCTCTGCACTTTACCATCAGCTGTATTGATAGAACTGCTGTGTATAGCTCCAAATAACTCCTGTAATAGAGCAAAAGAAAAAAATACATTTTGCTTCATCTAAAGCCTTTCTCCCCAGTTATGTTTGTCAAAAGGTAAACCTATCTGCTATAAGGTGATTTTAGCATCTTTAAGAGGAAATTTCAATTATCAGGCAGGGAATGATCAATGGCTGGAATAAAAGAAGAGGTGGCTTAGTGAGAAAGATAATATGCTGTTTCATTCTTGAATAAAACAGATCAAACTATGAAAAATTCATTCCTGCTTGTGAATACAGGCAGTGGACTAATTTAATTTAAGTTGCTGGTTACAATTTCCAGATTTGTTCAGGGTTTGCCTGCACCTGAATGTACCATGTGAACTGGAGGCACAGGGAGGGGCCTCGAGACCAGGTTGCAGGTGTAGCAGTGACATTTGCCAGCCTCGCAGGAGCAGCTCAGGTCAGGAAGCACTGGTATAGTTATACCACAGATAAGAGCCTGGACCCAGACTGTGTGGATTTACTCGTTCAAGGCTCACTTAGCCATGATATCTGCACTGAGTTGCATTTTGCTGTGTGTACATGCACTTCATAAATTCCACTGGGTGTACAGGCAGTCAGCTGAAGTGAATGAAGGTACAAGAAAAGCAGCTCAGATACTTTTCTGGAAAACTTTTTCCATGTCCTATCAGCATGGCATGGGTTGCAACACGTGTGAATCCTGTTCTTGGGAGTATAACCCATTTCCTGGGATGCTGCAGGATGGGATTGTTACTGGGAGAAGTTTCTTGGCTCTAAATCTAATGTCAGATTCTGCTGGGTAGGTTAAATATTTATGAGGACACTCTCTTTATATATTTGGTGATATGGCAATTCTGTGTGCAAAACTCTAAGGCTTGACAAATAGAATGTTGGGAATGTAGTGTTAGTGGATGTTACACTAAAGCAATGCCTGGACCACATTAAGAACCATCCTTATGTGACTTCAGAAACATGTACTGCTTGCCTCCCATGAAATGCACACTCCTGACTCACAGACACACCTCATCCTAGAATAAGTGATCTGAGTTCCTGAAGTCCTGAAAATAGTGTATCGTTTACTCAAATTAATGGCAGCTCTTGGCCTTTCTTTGGTAAATAAGTCATTTAGAATTCTAAATGCATTGTTTTAGAAGACTACTTCCAAGAATATATTAAAACAAAAAATCCAAAAGAATAAGTAAAAATTCTTTAGGATTCCATTAACTGTTGTCTATGTCTTAGTGAAAAAACTCCCAGATACCTCCAAATTTCACAAACTAACATGATTCTTAGAACAAGTTTTAGCATGTCTGGCATTTTTACAGACTTTGCTAGCTTACTATTCATACTTTCATTCTTTTTTTTAATAACAGTGGTTCAGTTGTCAAATTAATGAACAATATTTCACCACACGAATTAGATGAATACTACACAACATGAATAGCAAATTATTGAAGTGAACTGTTCATATGCAAAGCCTAAATGAAAAAAAAAAAAACAACCCACATCTAATTACTCATTGTAATAATTATAATTATAAGACTGACTTGGATGCATGATTGATTTGTGACTAGTTCACATACACAAAATCTTTAAATCATAATACAGACACTCAAGTATGCAGATTGTATATGACTGTATAGATTAAATACAGAGATGAATGAAGACAATATGAAAAACCATCAAAATGTTATGTGTCAAATATTTCATCAAACTCTATTACTTTCTCGGTGTCATTTTTTAATAAAGACAATTTGAACCACCTTTTCCCAACAAAATCTTCCAGCCAGTGTGATTCGTGAAGAAACTTCTAGAAAAGAGCAGAAATAGATACGTTTTTAGCTGTGCTGCCAAACACACTGTGCTTTCTTTTCCTCAAGGAAACTTAGGAATGGGTATCACACTTAGCATGAAAGTGATCATGCTAATGAGATGATGCCATGTTTGCTGTAAGATCATTATTCCAAGGACTATGTTAATTCATTCAACAAGCCTCCTGTGAACAGTGTGTGGTGGCCGCCCTCTTGGTTGGTACAGCGGAAATTTAACCAGGGGCAGCCAAAGCTGAACACCTGATTAGTTACTTGGTGACCTGGAGTGGAACTGCTGGGGACAGAACAAGGCAAGTCCTTTGTAGGTCGCCAGGGAGTGGGGTCTGTAAGTAAACCTGAATGAACAGTGGGTTTTTCCAGGTAGTCAGAACTTTCAACATTTTAAAAGAGAAATTTTCATCAAGCATCTGGAGAAATCAAAACCTAAAATAGTAATAGAAGAAAAAAAAAAAAAAAAGTGGGGGAAAAAAAGCATAAGTCAACTGAAGCAGATTTTCTGATATCTTTCGTTAAGGTCTTTTTTATATTTCAGAAATAATAAATGCATACTTACTCTTATTCAAAGGAATATGTTTACATAAAAATACTATATGTTTCATTTTAGAAAATATGTTGAAATATGTTCTTCTTGAACTTTCAATTCCATTTTCTCCAACAAGCCCTAAGAAGAAAGCCTCAAGAAAGTAAGAAACCAATTTCTTCTGAAAATAATCACGGTTAATAATTAAACAAAATGATTTCTTTAAAAATAACTCAACTTGCTCTATCTGTAAAACACAGTCTTCAGTGAGCTACTTATCTAACAAAAATTTGGTACTAAAAATTACTTATTTTCTGAATATCAGTTTGAGTAGAGCAATCATGCAGGTAATCAATATTTGTTTCTTTCTCTAATCAATCTGTGTCCTGAGTACTTTGCTAGGTATTATAGACAGGGAACTCTTCTCCTTAAAATCTTAACATGAGGACAAAGGAATTATGATGAGCAAGCACATGGGGTTGTAGGATTTTTTCCTCACATATGATTTCCACTTTAACAATACAAAAACTCCAAGACATTTGCATGCCCATCAGTGTTTGGGATACAATAGAATTACCCTGTATTTGAATCAAAGTGAATGAGAATTAAACTGGGCTTTTAGTCTTTATATTCAGCTATAAAAATGCCAAGCCTACAGAACATACATATGATTTGCTATTACTACTGAATAGTAATCCTTCTAACACTTACGTATGCATTTCTCCCTAGCTCTAGGAGCAGAAATTTATTAAAAGAGGAAGGCAAAAAAAAAATCAACCAAAACCACTCCTCACCTCCCCACATCCTCTTTTCTAGTTAATGGGTTTAATTCCATTGTGCCAGTGTGATAGCTTTCCACTTTTCTTTCACATATTCCTGAGATGTTTTGTCTATTCAGGCTGTGGTGGATAGTAAAATCATTTTATCTTGTAGGTAAAGAGAATGTAATGACTTGAATAACCTTAATATTTTGGCACTCTGCCCCTTTGAGCTTTGGAAGGGAGGGTATTAGTAGAAAGAGAAAAAAATCCCAAAACACTGAAAGTGATATTGTGCAATGCCTCAACCCCTCACTTTGCATAGACTGTGCCATTGAGAAAGAGTTCTGAGCCAGCCTTGGCACAGGAGATCTGCTGTCCCAGAGGCAGGCCTGCCTCTTTTTGCAGGGTTATCATCTTGCTAATCAATCTGCAGTTCTTCCTTTTAGCATCAGCCTTCAAACAGGAGCAAGTTCCTTCCTAGCACTGCTAAGCTGGCATGTGAAAGCAGATATCAAAGTTTAGATACTTTTCTTCTTAGTTATCTGATGCTATGTCTAACTGCACTGCCGGAGTTAGAAGTGTAATTGTCCTTGCCTAGGAAGGCGAGGGAAATCCCTGCAGAAGGTCATCATCCTGCACACTTTCAGGACAGGTTATAGGATGCAGTGAGCAGACCCCAGAAGTGCTTATCTTTTGCTCATCTTAAAATTAGGGAGTGTCACTACAGTGGTCAAACTTAAATTTCTAACTCTGAGGGAACTATTTCAGTTAGATTAAGCCAGTGCCTTGAATTCTGCACGAGCAAGAAAGTCACATGATGTTCTTTATACTGGGAACTGTATTATGAAATTAATAAAACTGTAAAAAAAATATTAATGGGAAAAATTAACACAAAAGAGCATGTCCCGTGATAAACACATGTAGGTGAAAAGATGAGAGAGAATGTCATGTTCCACAGTGCTGGAAGCAAGAGACGCTTATTTTGCTGTAATATCTAGACATGATTAGTAGGATCATAAGGAAAATAAAACGGAAAAGTAAAAATATCCAGCCAGGGTCAACCCACTACACTATTTTTCTTGATTCCAAACAGAGTAAAAAAATATTTCCTAATTGGCTGAAAACCAGAGTGAACCAACTCTTGAGAGTGTAGAGGTGTAGAGTGGATAGAAACTTTGAAGTTATATTTAATAGACCAAATCTTAAATTCTTGGCTGATAAACAACATAATGTTGATTCACACCCCACTGTAACCCCAAAGGTGATGAAGGAGCAATCTTTTAAATTTTTGCGTGCTTATCCAAATTGAATATGTTATCATGAATTTGAGACCTTTCAGCATCAAATACTTGTCAATATCTCTGAAAGCATATGCTCCAGAGGATGCCTGCAACCCCATTAATCCATCATCAGTAAACAGGATTTTATTCCCTGCTATGAAAAAATGATTATTGAACCTTGATGTAGAAGACAGAAATCAAGAGCTTTTAAGTGAAGACAATAAAACTGATTTTAGGAAGAGCTTGACCACTCTTTGGACTGAAAAGAGGACCCAGGACTCCTGGTGCAGGATTCTTTTTGCTTTGCAAAAAAACCCTATTCTTCTTATAGTAAAGGGAAAGTTCCTTCTATGGGACAAAGGTAAAGCACTACTTTTTCGGAGGTTCACTGCACAAGACAGGCATTACTGGAAAGAACAAGGCCACAAATACCAGAGCATATACAGTGATAAAAGAAGAGCACATAAATAAAGTGCAGGCAGTTGAAGAAAAAAAGCTATGGACTGCTAAAAAACTCAGAGTAAAATTAGTAACTGTCCTTGGAACAATAAGTTCCTTGTCCCAATTATATACTTTAAAAATTAATTGTGCACACCCAATTTCCTGTCCCTTTGCCATCACCGCATCACTGTTGCATGAGGTACCTGTTTATAGCTAAAAATCCATCTTACCAAGGCCTTCAGGGTGGTATGCTTGAAAATTTTAATCGAAACTCTGAGATAAAAGTTAAAAAAACAAAAACCCCACTTCTGATAATTCTCTTTGTTTAGTGGTGGTGTGGTTTTTTGGTTTTTTGTTTGTTTGTTTTTTTTAGTAATCTCTCTGTTTTAAGAAAAAGGAATCTACATTCAAAGTTGAGGCTTGGCAGTTTGCAGCTAAATGAACAGAAGCAATGGTTTTTTGGGAGAAAATTAACTCATGAAAATTGCTATGGTAAAGTGTGTGAGAGGTAATAGCACAGAAAATGCAGATTTTGGGCTCTGTGCTGTTGCACTATTAAATTTACTGTTGTAAGTGCTTGAGGGAAGATGGGGGTTCCTCCATCCATGTTCAACAGGGCTCATCAGTTCTTGCACAAAAACACAGATTCATGGCTATAGAGCTCCAGAGGGGAGCTGACTATAATCTAACCTTCCATGTAGCTGGTTTTATATGAGAAGTATTTAACAAGTCAATATACACCCATGGCTGTAAAAGCAGTTTTCTGTGTGGACATTTTGGGTGGGATTCAGCCCCAGATTAAGAAAACTCCACTGGTGACCTGTGTGAGGGAAGTTGTCCAAACTGCACGATCTTCACTGGTTTTGCAATTTATTTGATGACATGTAGGGCTACAGCACATTGAAATGCCCCTTGGCTTCCCTACAAACATACCATGACATTTAGGGTGAGGACACCAGAAATGGAACTTATCACTTATTTTTAGATCCCTGGGATGTCGATATCTATGAATTCTACTGCTAATGCAGGGTGATATAAGACAAGGTGTCTTATATATTTGCCCTCTTCAAGCTGACCATCAGACTCACTCGTGGCTACATATTCAGTGAATTTTGGTAGCCAACATGCACTCCTTCTGTGCAGAGAAATGCTTGCTTGTTTACCAGCACTGACAGTTTATGTATAGTACGGACACATTTTTTAGCCCTCCCAGCCACAATAATAGGCCTGTCAATATGACTGCATCCAAAACAGAGTGGGCAGCAGGAAAAGGGAGGGAATTCTGCCCCTCCACTCTGCTCTCATGAGATCCCCCTACAGTGTTGCCTGCAGCTCTGGAGTCTCCAGCACAGGAAGGACATGGATATATTGGAGTGAGTCCAGAGGAGGTCACCAGGCTGACCAGAAGGATGGAGCACCTTCTCTGTGGAGAAAGGCTGAGAGAATTGGCATTGTTCAGCCTGGGAAAGAGATGGCTTGGGGGTGACCTAATTGAGATCTTTCAGTGCTTGGAGGGAACTTATAGAAAAGATGCAGACAGGCTGTAACAAGGGCCTGGACTTACAGGAGGCAACAGAATGAGTTTACACTGAGAGTTGGTTTAGATTAGATATAAGGGAAAAATTCTTTCCTGTGAGGTGGTGAGGCCTTGTCACAAGTTGCCCAAAGTTGTGGTTGCCCCATCCCTGCAGGTGTTCAAGGCCAGGTTGGATGGGGGTCTGAGCAACCTGGTCTAGTGGAAGCTGTCCCTGCCCACAGCATGGGGAGTGGAACCAAATGATCTTCAAGGTCTTCGTCCAAGCAAGGTCATTCTATGATTCTATGATTTATTTTTTTCCCTGAGATGCCCAAATAAGAAAATATTCAAGACATCATACCCAAGGGAAAAGGTTTCACTGTTTAGTAATATACGTTTGTCATCAATGCTTATTGGGCAGATGTTAAAAGATGTTATCAGCCAAACTGTCCCTAATACTCCAGATTTCAGATTCCTCATTTGCCCCCCACCCCAGGAGGTGGGAGAGAGGGTGGGCTTATTGCTAAGAAAATGAAGGAAAAAATATGGAGCCACTTTAAGAGGAAAAATGGGAGATTAAAGCAGATATAAGAATGTAGCTTGAGAGGACAAAATCTACAAAGAAATTGTAGCTTGCTCCCTAAGTGCAAAGTGCACATTAAAACCTTAGTATTCTGTGTCTTTTTGGACTTTGGGAAAAACAGGATGTCCTCTGAATAGTGGAATAGGTGAAACCTCATCTACTGTGTTTGTTCTGGTTGTGATTAAGTTCTCTAATACGTGCAAATTATGACTGATAGTTTTTGTCATTTGATGTTGACTTCTAAACATTCTTGAAATAGGTATTTTTTGAGGTCAAATAAAAATCATGTGTATAAACATATAAGACCACTGCTCTTCTGTTAAATTTAGCTAAATTCAAACACAGGTTCAGTGATACTGGAAAGGAGCGGTAGGGAGAAAGACATACAGATGTAGATTCATGGATATAGAAACATGATTTTAAATGCTTTATTTCCTTAGGGAATTAGGCTCACATTGCATGTATGAGTTAGAGATCTTTCCTCTTCCTCTGATCAGATTTGCTCACATCTTTTCAATTTATCTGGTATTGCTGGCCCCAGAAACAAAAACACAGCTTTAGCTAAATTGAAAGGCACAAGCTAGTGCAAAATTTAAATAAAGTTATCTAATATTGCTGGTGGTCATCTCTTGAAATGAGTTTGTATGATGAATCCAATGAGGAATGTGTGTCTGGACTGCCTAGAACCATCCAATTTCTCTCACCACAAATTTAAACTCTCCAAAATGGGGTAATTTAATTTTTACTTATGCTTTGTTAAATTCCTTGCTGCAAAATATTCATTGGTCAAGACCCTACCGGTTATAAGAAACACCAGCTTTTGTTGAGAAAATCAGAATGTAATTGTTACCTAGGGTATTTCAAAGATAACACACAACAATTAAGGTTTGAAATAACCTGACTGCCAAATACATCTCATTACTTCAGCATAGCCAGTAGTACACCAAAAAAAAAAAAAAAAAAGGTTAAATATGATTACAGATAGCATAAGAAAATCTGTTTCTTCAGAAGAGGTCAACTTTTGTTTCTTTCTAAGAGATGTATTTTTAACAACTTGGTATTCCCTCCAGAACCCACCAAAGTTCTGTGAAAGTCAGGAAATTTGACATCTTGTTTTGGTTGGTGTTGGAAAAATTGTATTTATGTTTTGCAGCTGAAGTTACTGGACTCAAGCATCTGTTTGTTTTGCAGCTGAAGGGGAATGAGAAGAAGGGAAAGGAAGGGTGGGAAATGTCAGGCAGGGGATGGGAGAGAGAAGGAAGCAATAGAGAGAGGGAGGGAAAGGAAGGAAGGAAGGAAGGAAGGAAGGAAGGAAGGAGGGAAGGAGGGAAGGAAGGAAGGAAGGAAGGAAGGGAGGAAGGGAGGAAGGGAGGAAGGAAGGAAGGAAGGAAGGAATTCAGTGTATTGAGTCATTTACTGCAGGTAGGTTTATGGTATTGAATAAAGGTGTCTAGGAATCATAGAAGGATTAAGACAAAACAATCCTTCCTCCAGTTCAGTCAGGCTTCTAAGATTACTCCTTTTCTCAACCCTTAGAAATACCTAGATAACTAAATGACAAAAATATACACATAGGAAAAATTTCTGATTTGGAATGTGATCTGGCTTAGATGTTCAGTAAGAATGAAAAAGGAGGACTACATCTGAGGAAGGATATCTATAGAGAAATGTCTTTAGACAAATGCTAGAAGGGAAAAAAAAAAAACAACTCAGAAAGAGAAAAGACTAGACTGAGTGAAAGGAAAAGGAGTTGTTCCTAGTGTCACTGAATTCAGTAAGTGATTACAAGACACAGGGTTCATTCAGGACCTAGTGAGTGTTCTACAGCCTGTGTTCTGCAGGAGGACAGAATGGAGATTAAAGTGACCTTTTCTAGCCTCAAATTCTATGAATTCAGTTCTGAACCCAGAGTCCCAGTGGAAACTAAGTGACGATATAGAGTCTTTGGAGTAAGCTAACCTATGGTTGACGGATGGGTTTACTTCTTTATCTCCATAGAGTTCCCCACCACATTACTCACACAAAACAACTTTCTCACTTGTGACATTAAAAACGTAAGGGACAAAGGAGGACCGAGTATACATAACCACAAGTACCTCAAGACTGGAAACCAGGAAAGGTTTTTAAATTACTGGGGGATACAGTTTCTCAATCAACTTTCAAAAAACCAAACAAACAAAAAACCCAAACAAAGAACAAACAAAAAGACAAACAAACAAACTAACAAAAAGAAAAATCTAGGAATGCACTTGAAGATGGAACTTTTTATGTTTATGTACAAGACTAAAAAACACTATGATCTGCAATAGCAGGGCATTGTACTAAACAGCTGAGAAGCTTTAGTCAAGCTTTGTTGCTTATGTCCCTAAATCTTTGGAAATGACAGTATAGATTTTCCAGTGTCACTTAATGACTGAGACACAGAAAACTTTTCTGGTTTTGAGGTGAGTTGAATTGCATGAGCAAGCAATGCCTTAACATGTTCATATAAAAACTCTCAATGAAAGTGATAAAGCTGCATGGGTTGTTTGAAACAGAAAACCCCACTTTTAGTCACTGTGCATCCTTTCCTTCCTCTCTTTTCAATTAACTGTCTTCATGGTCCTTTATTTACATGGCAAGAATGTGCTGGACTGGGTACATCACCCTCAATTTCTGCACTGAATCCACTTGTGTACTTTCACTCTGGGGTAGGCAGAGAAAATATAGGCATAGAGAGGGTTAATCCTGAAAGACTACAAGGGGAAAAAAAAACCTGTGTAGAGTGGGAAATTAGTCAGCAGAGACCTGACAAAGTGCTTCCTACACATGCTGTTCTGTCAGGCTGCACAGCTTCTTCTGCTTCAGAGGTAATTACATAGATTTTCTGTCTTGTACTTGCAAAAACACAGCACAGCACTCCACCACTGCTTGTAGCTCAGTGCTTCAGGGCTCCAGCTGCATGGGGCTGGAAAATGTTTACACAATTTCTTTTAAGATTTTTAAACCACAGTAAGGGATGTGGCTAACTCTTCATCGGAGGTGGGGAGGCGGGGGATAAGAAAGAGTCCCCTCTGAAGCTGGACTTGGGTGAAGGGAAGGACTTCCTAGTAAAGGGATATGATTATATCTCTCTCAAGGAAATGGCTTCTGCCATACAATAAATCATCCTTGTTTATGAATGTTTCAACTAGAGAGGGACTCAAAAGAATTTGGACCTTGATTGGGATTTCAGATTCTCACTGTTTCAGATCCAGAATCCTGTTTTTAAATCCATTGCCAATTTTATACAGTAGTTTT
The DNA here is from genome assembly GCF_022539395.1 of Myiozetetes cayanensis. Classification (NCBI taxonomy): domain Eukaryota; kingdom Metazoa; phylum Chordata; class Aves; order Passeriformes; family Tyrannidae; genus Myiozetetes; species Myiozetetes cayanensis. Next base: position 66,872,393 of record NW_026087631.1, read on the forward strand.
CTGGGGCCCATGAAGAAATCTTTTTATCATTACTTTTGATTTGACTCTTGCACAAGATACATATTCAACATATAGACAATGTGTTTATCAGTAAAAATAATGCCTGTAAATATATATATTCCTCCCTCGTTATTTGAGCTGCTTGAATAATTTTATAGTTAATGCAGTACTGAAAAGGGTATCTTAAATCATCTATAAATTCAGATTTAAATATCCAAACCAACGTTTACCACATGCACTTGCATTAGGTGACGTGACAAATGGAATGTCCAAAGCTTTTTGGAAAGACATTTCTATACTTTAATATAAACTTAATGCATTTGCCTAGCATGGAACTGCTTGTGATATGATACAGCAGCTTTAAATATGTTCACCTCTACCTACAGGTCCTGAGACAATGATGGAAACTACAGCAATAATAACTATAATAATAAAAAAAAAATAAATAAAAAACCCTCCAAAATTCACTGTGAAAGTGAGTTAGAAAGTCTACCTAATCACCTTGAGGTGGGAGAAATTTCTCTTCTGTTGCTTATGACACATTGTCCACTGTTTTCATAAAATCTTCCAGGCAGTCTCTGCCAGTGTTTCCCTATCTTTACTACTAGAAACTCATTCTTGTTGCTTTTGCTACATCTTCTTTCAGATGTCAAATGCAATTGCCCTTATCCATAATGCAGAATTCTCTTCCTCTGTGGCACTGCCTTCAGAATGGGTGAAAAAGTCCTCAGCTTTCACTCATCCTTCTTTTTCTTTGACTAACAATGTTCGTATGTTTCCACACTTGTCAAGTTTTCCAGACTTTTCAGGAAACCCTCTTAAAACCAGTTTCCTGAAACACTAAAATGATGTAGATAAATTGGAGTGTACATCTTAAAATATTAAAACCTTGGGAGATTTTAATTGGTTTTTTTTTTTTCATAAAATAGAAAATCTTTTGCCAATCTGTGGCAATGGAGACCTGGTTCGCTTCCTAAGTATTTCTTCAATAAAAACTGTACATTTTATTGGCTTAAGCCACACTTTCACTACGAACATGGCAGTAGATTATCACAGATTTTGTCTACATTACACAGAAGCACAGAATTGTTCAGGTTGGAAGGGACCACAGTGAGTTATCCCTTCTAACCTCCCTGCTCAAGCAGGGTCATCCCTGAGCACATGGCACAGGATTGTATCCAGAAGGTTCCTGAATAACTCCAATGAGGGAGACTTTACACCCTCTCTGGGCAACCTGTTTTAGTGCTCGGTCACTTGGTACTTACACTGGATTTTCAACCCTAAGGGAAGGGATGCATAAGCAAGTGCACTACAAAAGCTTGAAATAATGAAACCATCATATTTGATTACAGAGGACCTTTGTTTTTATTTTCAGCACTTATAATGTGTGGGGTTTTTTTCCTTTTCTAATTTCTATCATGTTTATTTTCATCACAATCGTGACTTATGTACCCTTCCTATACTCCATCAATCTCTCATCTCCAAAGACAAACAGCTCTTTTCACCTGGTGGCAGATATTTGGCTCCCAAACAATCTTTCTTCTCACAGTGACCTTGCTTCAGGCTGGGGTATGAAGAGGAGGGAGTGGAAAAAGGAAAAAGGAAATAAAAATGCAAAAGGACAAAGAGAAACACTACAAAGGGGGAAAGGTGAGGTCAGATCTCAGTCCTCCAGAAAATGTCATCTGATTTGAACACGAATAGTACAAGGTATGAAGAAGGATCAAAACAAGGTTTAATCATTGCATTTCAGGATTTTTTTTTTTCAGATTTTGGTATTTTCAGGAGCCATTTCTCACCTTTTTTCAGGTACACAGATTTTTCTGTGTGGGCAGAAGGTGAGAAGCTGACAGCATAACTTCACCGCTGGTAAAAAAGAAAGATTTTCTTTAAAGCAACAGCTAAGAATTTATGTTGTGTCTAGATATACTCTATGAAGTCTATACTAGATCTGATTAGAAAATGTGCTTGTTTTATTGCTTAGAAATAAAGGGAACTCCACTGGTGGAAAGGAATTCGCATTCTTACTGCTTAATAATCATTCTCTCTAAATGGAGGGATTTCTTTTCTCTGTTTATTTGGGAGTGGTTTTTTTGTGGTTTTATGTTTGTTTCTGTTTGGTTTTTTGTTTGTTTAATGGAATACATTTATTGGAAAGATTAGTTGCATCCATGTCCATGGTGGACTGAGGTAATAGGTGTACAGGAATCAGGGTCCTACAAAAGCTGAAGCAATCCTAGTTCATAATAAATTATAGGCATACCTAAATAACTTCAAAAAAACCCAAGGAAAATGGGGAAAAAGTCTTTATCACTGCATTAAAAAAATGTTTATTTTCAAACTGAAGCCCTCTCAGAGTTTAACTTCCTTTTACCTACAAAAAGAATAATCCTCGGGCAGAGCTCCTTTAAGAGCCTGTAGAAAAGGTAAGTGGAAAAAGCAGAGTCAGAGGGGAAACAGCTTCAACCAAAAGTTATTATTTATCCTCTCTTTGTGGGTTTAGGCCTAGATTGGATTCTGCTGTGCTTGAAGTTTTGTGTTAGAGGATATTGGACATGTGCTGTTACTCCTTGTCATTAAGGTTGTTTTTTATTGCTTGAGTACAAACCCGCTCTCTCTGTTCTGCAGGTCTTTTATATCTACATAGTCCTTTGGTTTCATCATTTTGCTTTCATCAGGAAGGTATTCAAAATGCTATCTGAGCAATGCATATTTATTTGCTGAAAACATCTTGTCATGCAATGTCAGCTTAGAAGTGATCATCCCAGCCACTACTGGCAAAATAAAACGCACCTCTTTCTTGAACAAAGTTTAATAATTTCCATCATGAATTTTGGACAGGAAGCAGAATGATGAGGCTGTGGAAATGTTCTCTGCAATATCACAAAGCATGCACAAGCTTCTGTTTTTGTACAAGCTTCTATAGTTTCTCTTCATGAAAACCAGCATATCAGACTTTATAAATCAAATTTTATTCACAGACTCAGCCGGGTTTTGTTCCTAAGGTGTCTTTCTGCAGAACTTTTACATTAGGTTGGTTTTGAGCTCTTGAAAAATAAAAGTTAGTTTGAACATGATCTCAGTACAGCTCCTAGAAGACAATTAAAATCACTCAAGCCATCAACACAATTGTTATTAATTGGCTCCCTTGCCATAGTTCAGTAGTGTAAGGGTCATAAAGATCAGGAGTCTCTTGGAAGATTTATAATCTGGGGGAAAAAAACCTCATCTACTAGCAGTCAAAAAACCTTTTTTTTTTTTTTTTTAATGAAGTTATCAAAAATAACTTCAAAAAACAAAAAATAATGTCTCAGGGTTTGTTTAGTTGCTTGGCTTTAAGAAAAAGTAAGAAAAAGATGTTAAATTAGGAAAAAGGACAAGATTAACCCTATAAGCAGTACTATTTGATCACCTGCTGGTTACAGAAACTGATTTTTAATGCTTTAAGTTACTACAGTATTCCTGTGATTTATTAAACAATATTATTACAGTTATTATTGTTTGGCCTTACATGAAATCTCATGTGCTTTATCAAAAGTAAGCCTGGCCTCTACCATTTGGAACATGCAAGGCAAATACAAAACCAGAATACAAATGGATATACAGCAAGTTGACAAGCCTTGTTGAAGCTGGCACAATAAATGATTGCAAAAGTGGAAAAAGAGTGTCATATCCTCCAGTTCCCAGTCCACAGTTCTAATTACTGAACTGAGTTGCCCATGTTAATTTCTCTCTAAACATAAGCTAAAGAAGAAAATTAATAGCTGCAAAAAGATAGAGAGAAAAACTAAACTGATAGAAAAATATTTACTTTTCACTCCATTGATAACAACTTCACTCATGAGGAATAGGGGTTTCATTTTATTTTATTTAATTTATTATTTTTATTTTTTAACTGTTTGACAATATCCATTTAAGAGGTGGAATTTTGTTGGAATGGCTTGAACAGCAACATCTAAGATAAAAGTAATTGTGACACAAAACAGTTATAAAAAGATTCACAGGAAAATAAAGGAGGCTCTTTTTGTTTGGATTAGTTTTTGGTTTTTTTTCTGCTACGATTGTATGCCCTATTACTTCCACTTGTTACTAAGAAGAAAAAATTGGAAAGATAACTCCTATCTAAAGGAATATCTATTTCAGTATATTTTCAATTCAAATAAACTGTCTACCTTCAACAATGAAATTCATAAAAGAAATAAAAACTGCAAGTGTTTTCTCTACTTTCCTTCTTTTATTTATATAACCACAATCAGACAAACTATAATGCTATCTAAACAACTAAACACATTAAGAAACAAACAAAGATCAATAGCTATAATTTGACACACAGACACTGTTCACTGTGAAAACATCAATAGTACAAAACCTTCATGGGCATAGCAGGGAAAAATCTGTTTGCGAGATGGTGTTGGCAGAAGATTAAATAACCACATGTCAGAAAGAAGGAAAAAAAAATTCAATAAACTCGGTGCGTTCTGGAGATGTGCAAGTACTCTGAGCTAAGCTGTTAGTATTAATAATAAGAAAATTATCTTTGTCTTCCAGTCATTCAATTACTTCATGAACAAATATTTTGGCTTGGATCTCTGATATTCAAATATAGACTGTCTTTCCTATCTGCCAAAGAACTGCTCCTGAAATGCAGGAAAACAGGAAATGACTTGCACGTTGGACGACGATATCTTGAGCTGCTATTTCATAAACAGTGCTACAGGTGACTATTCATCTTATCCCTATCCCTAACACTCTGAAGGGATCATGAGGCAGAGATGCAGCAAGTAATTATTTGGCCAGGACTAAAAGAGACACCAAGTTTATTGAAAGCATCTAACAGAAAGTAGAACTGAGATTCGGGGCTGTGTCAGCATGTCCTGTGTGTGCACAGTGAGCCCTCTTACTGAATCCCATGGTTTACTCCGAGATATACAATTAAGGACATACTGAAAAGCTCCTAGGATCTGACTTTCAATGCCTCAGCTATCCATTATTCATTAAATTATTTCAAAGTGATAACTGATTTATAAGACCACAACAAAGTTTAATATCTGTTTACCAAGTAACTCCGTTCCTTCGACCGTTGTGCCTAATCCATAAAACCTTTCTCATTAGCTTGTTTTATGAACCAGTTTTTCTTCTTTTCTCTTCAGGTAGTCTTCTGCTTTTTGTTCTTCAGGAGATGGCAATTGTAGTAATTTTTAATTTCAGTTACATTTTTGGGTTATAACCACTGAGAAAACTGGTCCCAACACCTCTCTCTCTCTGACTTTCTTAAATATAATGCAGATTGGAACATCACTTTGCACTGAAGAGATTGTACGAGGGAAGTCCTTCAAACAGATCTGATAATGTCAACAAAGGTAAAGCAAACAAAAAAACAAAAGACCATAAAGTTGTTCTGAAACATGAAATATGCATCTCACAAAAAGGTATTTCCATATTTCTCCTGCCTGGTGGTTATGTATGACAAATGGGTACTTTCACACATAAATTATACTCTTAAAAGCTAGTTTGTATGTACTTGTTCACCTAGTGAGAATTCTGAATATACATATCTATCTCGTGTTTGCCACTACGCTGCCAATTCTTCATTTTGTGATGATATAAGTAATGAGATTTCGTTGGTTGTGTTTACATTTTTAAAGACTCATAGAGTGATTTGATTATATGCAAATTCAATTGTAACTAAACCAAACAAATAAAAAAAAAAAAAAAAGGAAAAAAATGTTCCAAGCTGCTATGGTTAGGAAGTACTTCAGATCCTGTATCTTAATGGGGGTTTGGGGGGGGAAAAACCACATTAAAATTCCTTTATTGAGGCTTTTATAATTTTAGTAAGGTCGGATCCATGATTAATGTCCATATTTAACAATACAGAAATTTAGGAACAGATTAGTCTCCATAGTTTAAGTTGCTTAGTTGAGTCACTGAACTCAGCAGCTTACTTATTCTAGACTTCTGGAGATTAGTGCCAAGATTCAGATATCTACCCAGGGATATTCATCCAGCACAGGTGTTGGCTACCCTCTAGGCACCCGAAAGGAATATTCAGGTTAACAGGTCTCTCAGTATTTGAGGTCCTATATACATCCCAATCCATATTTATCGTATCAGTGCTACCTAAATTTTAATTTCTTAGGACTGTGCACAACAGCAACCCAATTTTTAAACATCTTTTTTTGTTCCCTCTGTGTGTTGGCAGTTTGTTCAATGTTCTGGCTGCCAAGAGTGACTCTGACCTGAAGCTGATCAGCTCTTAGAGACTTGAGAAAGTCACATGCAGTCTGAGTCCCAACCATCACGAACCTGACAGCTGAAATCAATCGGGATGTTCTTGTTGATATTCCCAGAGGCAGGATATTGCCCTTGCCCCTCTTGTGGGTTTCCCATATTGGGTTTTAGAATGTCAAGTTTACTCACCTACAAGAAGTGCTGCCATACTCTGTTCCCTTATGGTTTTACCCAAGGATGGTAACTCATCTAGATAGTTTACTTTAAATGACAAAAGAACATTTGGTCTGTCAGTTGGTCCAGTTTTAATCTATAAAATTTGTTGTGTTTTGTTTTGTTTTGTTTTCCTGTTGTGAAAAAATCACATAATCTTCAAATACATGGAAATAGAAAACTAAAAGCAGTTATGGTTTCAACATTCACCAAGTGAGCCTGCTCTTGTTTATTCTGAGGACTTAATAGCCCACCTGCTCAGATAATTCAGTGTTAGAAAGGCAATTTGAAAGGTTCAAGGCATGAAGCCCAATGTACAGGCCAAAGAATGCAGAAGGGCAGAAGGGCTTGCACACACGTTTCTCTCTACAGTTCTCCTCTTCTAAAGCCATACTTTTCATGCCTCTTAGGATCTGGTTTGGATTTTTTAAGGTTTATTCAACACTCTGCTGGCCCTAAGAATGTTTTTCTTTGCATTTTTTTCCTTTCCTTTTTTTTTCTTTATTTTATTTAATTGCATTTAAAGACTTAAAGTGCCTGAAATAACACAAATCCTATGCTGGGACTCTTGCGAGTATCTGAGACAATAAGGTCAAGGGTCTCTATTGTGTTTCTGACTCATGGAGGACATGTGGAACTCTTACTGGAGTGAGGCATGATGAAAAAAAAGACTGTAACTCTTGTGCAAATGAGGAACTGGAAGCATGGCACAGCCTCACACCTCCTGCCTGCAGGCATAAGCTGTCCCCAGAACTGTATCAGGATTTCACCCCAAAGGAAAACTATTGGCTTAGTCCTGAAGAAAGAATCTGTTTACAAACTAACATGAGAATAATTAAGGAACAAGGAGCAACTCAGGACTGAAAATATCTGACAATTTATATGCTTCCCTGCAGAGTTACTTCATTAATATTCCTCATGTGAGAATAAGAAAAACTTAGAATCAAAACTTTCCTCCTCTTTCAGCAAATGGTTAATTTACTTTGACAGCAGAGTAAGAGATGAGAATGTTAACCTGGTCATTATCTTATGTCAAAGGGCATTTATGCTATAGCTTCCAGATTTGAGATATTTTCTAGCCCTAGAGAATCTTGTCCAGTTGATACTCTGAAAATGTCTGAATATTTTCAATATACTTAGAAATGTCTGCAGACAAGATTAGAAGATATGAATTTTTTTTTTTTTTTTTTTGTGATGTGGAACCATTGCTTCACATATATTTCTTTTTCCTTTTCTATTACTCACTTCTCTGTTTAATTCATCTTTCTCTTTTGGTCTACTCACTTGGGTTTCTGTATCTTATAGCTGAAGTCCTAGAGTGATTTTGGATCAACTGGCTGAAAAGTCAGGATTTAGGCATCTGTGGTAAATTCATGCTGGCTGGATGCCTGGTGCCAACCAGCTTTCCTCCTCAGACAAAAAGGGGAGATAAAACATAATGAAAGGCTCCTGGGTCGAGGTAAGGAGAGGGAGGGATTACATGTGCAAAATGTACTAAGCTTAGGGAAATTAGTTTAATTTCTTACTTAGCAAATCAGATTAGGACAATGAGAAATAAAACAAAATCTTAAAACATCTTCCTCTCCAATCACTTCCTTCTTCCCAGGCTTAACTTCATTCCCAAATTCTCTACCTCCTGCCCCTCAGCAGCCCCCACAGTGAGTCCTTCCTAAACCACTCCAGTGTGGTTCCCCCATGGGGTCACAAGTCCTGCCAGCAAATCTGCTCCAGCGTGAGCCCCTCTCTCCACGGGGCCACAGGTCCTGCCAGGAGCTTGCTCCAGCACAGCTTCCCACAGGGTCACAGTCTTCTTTGGGCATTCTCCTGTTCCAGTGTGGGCAGCACCATGGGCTGCAGGGGAATCTCTGCTCCTGGAGCACCTGGAGCACCTCCTGCTCCTCCTGCACTGACATGGGTGTCTGCAGGGCTGTTCTCACACGGTCCCACTCCTCTGTCTCTGGCTGCACTTGAACTTCCCTGCCTGCACTCCCTGTTCCAAATACCTTGTCCCAGAGGCACTGACACCATTGCTGTTGGGCCCGGCCTTGGCCGGTGGTGGGTCTGTCTGGGATCCTGGATCTGGCTGGCATTGGCTCTGTCAGACGTGGGAAGCTTCTGAGAGCTTCTCACAAGAGCCACACCTCTAGCCTCCCCGCTACCCAAACCTTGCCATGCAAGCCCAGTATACAGCATCTTAAAGGAGTGTGGAAAATCAGCATGGAGTGAGGAGACAGATCCTGTGATGTGCCATGAAGAGAAGGAAAAAGTGGTAGATCAAATACAAGCAGGTCACAAGCATCAACATGAGAACACTGCCAGGTGCTACTTAGCAGAAAGGACATTACAACATGCAGCCTTCCCAGCTCTTTATTTGCTAAAGAATATGCAGCTTGCAAACACAGCATCTGGTGGACAGGAAAGAAAAAGTTGCTTAAATGATGGGAGCCTTGTAATTCTGTTTGAGACACAGAGCTCTGTGCCTGTCCACATCTTCCAGCCACAGGGTAACTTTGCACAAAGACTGTGATTGAGAACTAATAAGCCAGAGAAGATCAAGGCTGTAGAAAATATTTTTGAAAACAAATTGCCTGGAAATAAAAATAGGTTTTTTGCAAAAAGAAAATATAACAAATCAAACCTTGGCCTAGGAAATTCAAAATAACATCTAAACCTTGTGAATTATTGTAAATTTAACCAAAGCAAAAGCATTAAGTTGCGTATATAGATGATACTTCAGAATCAGTTAGTTAGACTGAACCTTTCCTGGTGCAAAGTGTTTTTTTGGTGTAGATGCAATCACCATGAACACTAAGAAAGGAAGAAATTAAACTGTGATATGTCTTATTGAATATATATTGTTTACCCCATTAACTAAAAGGAAAGGAGTTCCTCAGGGGAGGAATTGTGGCAAAAATGATGTGCATGATTATTTAACTGAAGGCTGTGTCATAATGCACAAAGTTAATAACACATCAGGATGCAAAGTTAAAATTACAGTTGGAAGGATTACCTGAACTCTGGTACTTTCTAATTTTTGGTTCCTGAAATGCATTTTTTGAAGAAGATTCATTTACAGGTTTGGGGATTTTTTGTGTGGAGCTAAACACATGAAATGATAGTTTGAAAAGAGCACAAAGGAGTTATCCACCTAATTGTTTTAATAAAGTTTAATTATTTATAGAGTGCCTTTGAAAATCAAGCAACAAATAAAGATTACAATGAATTGTTCCATCTCTTTTACGAGTCAATACTAGTTTAGCTAATTCTGCTTTCAGCTGTTTTATTTTTCCATGATTAAATATTATTTTCTTTCTTCTGCCCTTCATTCTAACAATAGATAGCATAAAACTTAATTTTTATTCCCTGTTCTTTTAGGAAGCTCAACATTGTTCTTCATAATTTGCTCTTGTCATCTTTGTACTTATTGTCATGCATGGGTTCTTTCATGCATCTTCATACAACCAACAGTCTTTGTCCTTTTACATCCGACTTCAAATGTTAGATGTGAGCTTCACACTGTTCATATTTCATTGCTGTTATTGTTTTCATTATTTTTCAAAAGTTGTATTGCTATGTAAGCACTTTGATATCTTCACAAGTGTCTTTTCCCCGGCCAAAGCTTTACATCTCTTTTCCTTCCTTTTTTTTTTTTTATCCTTACTCAATTCTGTTTTACCTCTAGAGAATGTATAGAATAATGTAAATATTAATGGCAAATGGGATTTTCTTTTTTTTTTTTTTTTTTATATGTTGGCCACGGCTTGCTCAAAGCCAAAATAATCTACATATTCATGTTCATTTTGATGTTCCTGGAGTCTCCCAGGCACACTGTAAACAGACTTGCATTCCTGATGTTGAATTTAGCATGTTCGTGCTTAATACATTAGAGACTTTATTTATTTATTTATTTGTTTATTTTTCCCAGGTTCAGCCTTGTTAAAATAACCTGTATTACTGGCAAGGTCAGGAAAAAATGTCACTTGTTTGTTCTGTAGGTGCCGGACAGGCAAGCTAGAACTCCCTAGAGGCTCTTCTAACTTGTCTAACCAGGTTTCCAGAAACAAATAGATTTCTTTTTTTTTTTTTTTTCTTCTCATAAATCTGCAAGCTCTGTGGTTCATGCCATTGTGACCCTTTGCCAGCTAGCAGCAACTCGGATGAATAAGCTACATTTAGGATTTGTGGGCTCTTTTTTCGCCTTCTGTATTGTGTGTGTTCCTAATGAGAATCATATTTGCTTTTCAGAGCTATGTGACTGTGAGTCTTTAAACAAGAGAAAACTGACTATGACATAACCTGTGTATTTTTTTTTTTTTCTGTGCTTGCTACACTGCTTTGTTTGAACCTGATAGAATGGTACAGATGTTCCCCATTTCCATTTTAAAAGCTAACAGGAATGATCAAGCACTACTACTGGTGTCTTTCTTGTTGGCCATATACAGGGAATATTCAGCGTTGATCCCAGCTACTGAAGGAGAAGGAGCACACTTAATAGGACACATCTTAAGCAGATTTTTATCTCCTGAAGACTTTTCCTGTTAGTCCTCTCTCCTTTCTTTTCACATTTCCCTTCATTAAATACATATTTTAAAGGTCCCTATTTAATAAAATAAAATCCATAGGCAGAGATTTGCCTGGGTTCCTGAAGGTCTTCCCTCTCACACCATCTTCATCTCCATGACCAGTCCTCAGATTTTCTTTCAACAATAACCTATTATCAATATGTTTCCTTTTTCTTGTAGTATCATAGAAGTGCTTGGTTTGAAGGGGACCTTAAAGGTCAAGTAGTTCCAACTCCCTCACCGTGGCCAGGGACACTTTCCACTAGACCGGGTTGCACAAAGTCCCATCCAGTCTGGGATGGGGAATCCCCCACTTCTCTGAACAACCTGTTCCAGCGCCTCACTACCCCACAGTAAAGAATTTCTTCCTAAAATTTAATCTAAATTTCTTCTCTTTTAGTTTAAAACTATCCTCCTTTGTCCTATCAGTATCTGCCATATTTAGATGTAAGCTCACTTCCACCCAAGTAACAAAAGTACAGTACTTCTGTGATACTGCAATAAATTGCCCTTTCCTCAGTCCCATCTTCTGTATTTGTCCCCTTCATTCTTCTCACTAAGAACAAGAGAATTTTCCCCCACAGGAACCTCTTCCAGACAATTTCAGTGGGATTGCCTTTCTCATGGCATGCTATTCATTGCCAGGTGATGCCTGCTACATGCAATCCTAGAAATCAAAGACACTGTTCTAACATAGCTTTTCTGCCTGGTTATGTTTCCCTGGAAAGCATCATATAATTAGGAGAAGTTATAGGGTTAAATGAACTGTACCAGAATTCCTGCTGGAGAGAGCATTTGATGTTAGGTTTTCAATACTAGCATATGAAGAGAAAACTGGGAGGAGAGCTGTACACACTCTCTCTGCAAAGCTTTGCATTTAGAGGTAGGTAATAAATCCATGCAATGGTCAGTGCAACCTGAGGGATAGCAGGAATAGATCTGTAAAAATGTGTCCCTAAATTTGCTTACGTTGGTAAGAGAAAATTTCTGATGGACATTGTATGTGTGTCAGAACTTAAAATCACATGCAGACAATTTGGCTCACTGGTCCATGGAAGTCACTCTCATTTTGATAAACTGCAAGCTTATCAGAAAAGCCCTTGGATATTAAATGTACAATAACAAGCATTGCATTTCTATGTTAGATACGTAGATAGCATTAGTGTCTCTATGTCTATCACTCTATATAAACATGTATTTTAAGGCAAGAAAGATCACAAACTCATTCAATAATGTATGGCAATTGAAGTGTGCAAAGCTTCTAGTTAGAAACAACACAAGCCATCAGTGTTCTGAATTTTAAATAGCAGCCATTTGAACATGTGTTATTCCAGAAAAAGAAATTTGAAAAGAACATTCTTTTCAAAAGAACTTCATTATATTTACCTTTGGCAGGAAAATTCAAATTTAGGAAGCTAAGACTTGTACTTCATGAATAAGTCAAAAAGTGAAATAGGTGTAATGCCCTGAAAAATTTATTAGGATCCTACTTGCTTCCAAAGTTTCATATCTGCAAGCAATCAAGCACCCATCTGATGACTGTGTAGTAGCCTATGGGAAGTGAGTTTCTGTCTTTTTAGTTCAGTGTCAAAATGTTAATTCTCCATAACACTGATGAAAGCATCATGACTGGCAGTGATTGACGCCCTTTACTGATTTAGTAGCAAAGGCACCGGCAATGGTGATTGAACTGACTAATATCACACCAAGAAGCGGTCTCTCAGGAAAAGAGTCATGGTGAAATTGCTGGAAGCAACACACTGCCTGTCCTGTGGATAAATTGGGAAGTTTGGGTACTGGAAAATGAGAAAGGAGCAGTTATACAGGAAACTCTGAGATAACAGATTGCTTAGGAAGGAGAGGCATATCTTGGCAAAGGTCTCTTTCTAACAAAAGGGGGGAAAAGCTTGTAGATGTTTTGAAGCAATTTATAAAATCAGAGAATATTAAAATTTTCATAGCCATGAAATAGAATACTCTGAAATTACTCAATCAGATCCACATGAACACATACATGGCTTTTTTTTTTTTCTTTCACTAATGCTTTGGTTACACAGCTTTTAGAGTCCTAAGGTAATGCTTAGCTTCCCACCATTAGTGCTCCCATAACTTGTGCTTTCAGATACATCATACAGTGGAAGCCATCAGACTAAATGTGTGTATATTCTAAACTGGTTATTTACTCTGGTTTTAATATCAGTAGAGGGAAGCAAATACTTCTAGTGCTCAATTAATTCACAATGTAGATCTTTATTAGAGTGCGTTTTTCTCTATGCATTATGAAGGGATCCTAAGATAATTATTAACGTCATTTTATAGATATTTGAAGCAAGGGGAAACAACTTTCATTCAGACAGCCTAGGAATCATAAATATCAGCTTTTGAAATATCAAAGCAGTCAAAATCTTATCTCTGTGTCAATTACAATGAGTCTCTGATCACATTGTTCCACCTCATACACTTTTATCTCTTGCATGGGAAAGTCCAAAATCAGAGCTTTCCCTTCTCCAGTTCACACCAAAGTCGAAGGAAGCATTTCCACTGACTTTAATGAAAGGTGACTTAGATTCCCCATGCACTGCAAAAATAAATGTATGAAATCTAGGACCAATCTTTTTGGCTTTTTTCTCTATGTCCATTTTGAGGGCTATGGATCACTACATTCTCCATTATTAGCTAAGAGAACTCAAATAAATGGAGCACAGGGAATTTCTTGCTTGGAGGTCATAGCTCTTTCGAGGACAAAGAGTTAGGAGAAGAAACTGTGCATGGCTAATGTTGATGGAGAGAGTCTCTTGCAGACTGCATGTTACAGCCATGGGTTCTGCCAGAGCTATTGTGTGATGATGTGTTTGAGACCCACAGGCAGCTGGTGCCAGATCCTGTCGGGAAGATTGCTATAACCATTGACTTGCTGCAAATAAGTGACTAGAGAAACTGTCAGTCACAATCTAGTGTGTGGAAGCAAATTTATCTTCCATATCTATCTTACATCTGTCTACAAATTCATGCCCATTTTCATGTTCCTGGAATCTTTTCAGTTCATAGGAAATGAACTGTAAAGAATGGATGATGCCTACACCAGGGGACATTTGGTGAAATTCTGGGCACTCCAAAAACTCGATCCACACTGGGGTTTTTTGGCTTTGAAGACAAAGTAAAATAGTTACAGAGCTTACATACCCTGAGGCATTGCTTCAGCAGCAATTTTCATTTGTGCACCAAGTTGTAGTATCTCATTTGAGATATAAATCTTTGTGGATATTAGACAAAGGGTAGTAGATCTGACAGCCTGCTTACTGTAATTCAAGTTATCACATACTGACTAAGCTGAAATTTTCCACGGAGGCTGGGGTTCATTGTCAAATAATAGTCATTGGGATCAGGTACTTATCTTTTAAAAACTGGCTTTGTTCCAATGAGTTTTGGAGGAAGGCTGATTTATACTTCCTGGGAGCTAACCCAGGCTCTTCACTATCTGCCAGGGAGAGGAGGAGGGCAAGCAGCCTCGTGGACTGCCAAAGGGGAATTGCTTCAGAGCGCCAAAATCACCCACCCTGCAGACACAGTCATTCTGTAACTAAATGGTAAAGCCGTCCCTTTTTTTCCCCGACTTGATCAATTCCATTGCACTACAGATTCCCTAGGAAACACCAACATTTCCACAAATTTATTTCAAGCTTTTTATGTAGTGGAACATGTTGTTTGGCATATAGATTCAGAAAATAAATAAGTAAAAATCTGAAATCAGAAATGAAATAAGGTTGCTTTAGCAGTGGAGGAGAGAAGGGAAGCACATTTATAACTTTTTTTTTGCTGTGAACACTTAGATTTAGAAGGGAGGAAATGGCAGCACTCTCTTTAATTTGAAGAAAAAGTGAGATCGTTTGATGAGTACAGCCTAATCCTCAGTGAATGTTCATCAACTTCATAAAACCTAGTTCCAAAGCCTCATGGCCATCCTTCAAGTAGCAATCCTTTCAGTAAGTTTCCACTGAGGATATTACTCTGGTGCCATGGAGAGTGCCTCAGAGTTTGCTACAAAACTGCAATGCATCAGTGCACACCTTCAAATGAACCCTGAGAAGTAGAAGGGATAGCTTAAAGTTGGAAGTCATTTTGTTACTTAAGGACAAATTTGACCCAGATGGCCCCTTGGAAGTGAGTGAGAGATGCACACACTAAAGAACCCATTTGTCTTTTTCTACCAGGAATGAACAAATCATTTCCAGTAATTAATATTTTTTGAGAAAAGTAATTGCCTCTTTTCCTATAGCCAAGGGGAAAAAAAAAAAAAAGTGCCTTATAATTATTCTAAACTGAAGAAAAAATTCCTGATTTGGATATTAGGAGGGTTTACATCAGCAGGTTTTCAATAAGTTCATTATGTTGTGTATAAGCTAAGGGTTTGCCTTCTCAGGGCACGAATCTGATATGTTTCTATAATCAGCTTTTCCTGAGATGACTGTCAGAACTGGGTCTGGCTAGTAATTCCTGTTACACTGCTTTTAATTCCTGGTTGGTGTGGATTTTCAGCATTTCTTGCCTTAAAGTCAGTGAATATTCAACAGGACATCAGATTCTTACAGATTATCTCTACATCTGAGAACTAGAAAGGTCACTGGACTGATTTAATGTTTTACCTCTACAGTTTTCCTTCCCATGCAATACTCATCACCATTTGAGTCAAATGACAACTCATATCTCATTATCCTCTGTTCCTATATTTTGTGGTTATTAGGTTCACTTCTTTCATTATTACTATTAACATCTTATTATCACTATTACTGTAGCATTAAAGGTCTATAGACAGGTAATGGACAAAATCTTAATTTTTTATCTCAACTATTCATAGCTTTCAAATGCACCACACACAGAAAAAAAATATAATGTAAAACAAAACCAAATCACTACTTGCATTATTAAGTGACTCACCTGTATTCAAGGGTGATATCCGAAGAGGAGCTGGGAGCTTTATCCAGATGAGAAGATAATTTCAATTTTTTTTCTAAAACACAAAAGCAGAAGTGAAGTCCTGGCCTTATTAAGGTTATTGGCTGCTTAACCATTGGATTTAAGTGGTTGGAATTCAAAGCCACTTTTTTTTTCCATAACCCCCCCCCCTTTTTTTTTTTTTTTTTTAATAAAACTTTGCAACTATTGTGAATCCTATAGAGCTGCTTGGTATACAGTCAAACTCCACAGATAAGGATCAAAGTGTGTGGTACAAGGATGTCTGTGTGGTATTAAGTAAATCAGAGGTGTTCCTTCTGTGAATTACAAAGTCCAGGCTTCTACAACAGTAAAGTTTGAAAGGGATGGAAGGTATGTTTTCACAAATGCAGCTTTCTTTAATTAAAACAGCTAAGAAAAAAAAATATATTAGGGGGAAAAAAAACAAAAAAAGAGAGAAAGGAAGACTCATCTTTAGTTGCCAGGTTGGAGTCAACTCAAAACCTTCAAACCAGCTGTACTGATACAGCTACAGAGAGAAAGAGAGCTTTCCAGGCTGGAATCTCTCAAGGGATCTGGAGGTGATGCAGTCTTTTTCTTTTCTGTGTCTCCCTATTTTTTTATTTGCCCTACAGTCTCACAAAATGGGAACACATGAAGTTAAAAGGAATAAGCTTGTCTAACATCTAGTAAGAGAAGAATCTGTCACTGCCAGTGATGTGAATGGGAATACAAAAGCTGTAGGGATGTATATTCCTTCGGCTGCAAACGCATAACAAGGCAAAAGGTTAGCCTAAGATCTGCTCTCAGTTGCTTTGGAAGCTCTGTTTAATTGTTAGTCAAGATGCACTGTGGGCAGAACAATTAGTTGTATCTATATTAGATCTAAGCTGTAATTATTTGTTACATTAATCATTACTACAGAGAGAACTTAATTAGTCACGAACATTATATGAATTTTTTAAAATATTATTATTTTTATTTTTTATTTTGTAGAGGGAGAAATGTCCAGTTTTCTTACTAAATGCCACTTAATAAATCGAGTCCTGAATGTCTGTAAGCCAGTGTCACGGCCAGGGTCTTTCCACCTGCTGAAAATGCAGGATTTTCGACCCCAACAGCAGAGCCTAGCACTGACTTGCTTTTACAGAGTCAGGTAGAGTCAGGGTTGAATGCAGACACTCTGGTTGGAGGGGTGGGGGAATCAGTTGCAGGATGCTTGCAACAGCGCCTCATTACTTGGAGTTCATTAAAATGTGCTAAGAGGGGTGAGGTGCCTCCCTCAACTGCGTTTGCACCACTCCAGGTAAAGTGGTTCCCAAACGGAACAATTTATTCCCCTCCTTGCATCCAGTGTGGGATGGGCAAATAGTGTTTTGTTTCCATTTCCCTGCACTGGCAACATTTATCCCAGGGCACTGCTGCTGCGAGACCTTCCCCAGCGCAGGGGCTCCCCTGTTGCCACGCATGGCAGTATTTGAGTATTTGAGTATTTGAGCAGCTGCCGATCCAGGGAATGCCGGGGGAACAGCTGGGACTGCTTCCCGGCTCGCTGACACGTGGGGCAGTCGAGGCTGAACAGGGATTTCTTGGGCCACTCTTCGGCCCCTGAGATCTCTGTCACTGATACCACAGGACCTCAGCTCCTAATTGCTGGTCAGTCCCGTTGCAGTGTGACATGCTGTATGGACACACGCAAGCTGACATCCCCCCTTCCCCAAAAAGGCTAAGGAAAATGTAAATGAAGGTCCCTCGATCCAGGCAGAGGATGTTACCATCTCCAAATAGGCAACGACCTCCATGTCCTGGCTCCTGAACAATACTGGGCATTTTGCAGGGTTAGCAGCAGAGGAAGGAACTTATTTAACTTTGGGAAAAAGGAGAGCAAGATATATTTTCCGGTGATTTAAAAGAGTTGTTTCACCTAGTGCAAGGCACAGTGTCGGCAAAAGTGTGAAAGAGCTAGTTTGGAAAGGTTGGGGAGAGGGGGGAAAACAAGGCTGGACTAATGTGCTGGTTGAAAGAGAAGCCATTTTGTCAGGAAAAGAGAGATGACAGACATTTTCTGTTCCTGGGACAGCTTTTGTGACTTGTCCTGTGGCTCACTTTCCTGCTTGTGCATGCCCATGTCTGTGCTGTGTGTGCACATCCCTGCACCAATGTCAATAGGGCTCTGAGCTGCTGTCTGTGTCAGATTCCTCTTTGCAGGAATGGGTCTTACATTACAAAACCCATTGATTTTGATCTACAGAAACAGTCCCACTGCAGGGGTTGATACTATTTGTGTGAGTAAGTGCTCTCTCTGACATGACAGAGCTTGCCTGAAGCTGAAGGATAATTTTCAGACATCTGCTCCTTGCAGAAGGGGCTACTTCCACAGACCACATTTCAGCATTTGGGAGTTCCTCCATTATCCTTTCTAAGGTGAATTCACATATTACAGGCCAGGCATCAACTTACCTAACAGATTCCAGTGTCTGATGTCAATTCAGAGAAATAATATTATTATTATTATAGTAGTTGACTTCTCTTGATGTGCCTAAGGTTTTGTCTTTCTGCTGCTAATTAAGAGTTCAAAAATAGCTGGGGCAATTCTACAACTTGTGTTTTAGGTACTAAAGCATGTCTTGTTACTGAAATGTTATATAACCTATCAGAACTCTATGTAACACTGACCTTATCTGTCAATTTTAGCCATCTATCTTTTTGTGAGTTGTTTTGTATTTGTGAGTTTTGTTATTATTTTTGTTGTTGAATGTTGTTACTGTAAGAAAAATACATTAGGCTAGTTTGCAGTCACTTTCTTATTTTTCCTGTTTGTATGCGGATGGCTGAAGCAATACTGAATGAAAGATTAATTGTCAGGACAAAACTTACTCTTCAATGTGTCTCTCAAGGCGTTGCAAGCAAAGTAAGACCTTTGCTATCTTAGTATCTGCACCCCTGACATAAAAAATGCAAAGAGAGATGATGTTTTGAAAATCTAGTTCCACCTACCAAGAACATCTTTGGGGCATAAGAATTGCTTCTTACAGCCATTTTGAACTCATCTTGCTACTATTGCATCATGTGAGAAGCACACAATTATGGGAAAAGTGCCTCTCAGTTTTTTTTCTTGCATTACTGTTTGAAGACTGAGTAACCCATCATGTCTTCATGAACTGGCATTTGCAATGAAGGAGCAGGCATATCTATTTCCAGTGACAACTGTGTCTTGATGCACAGACAGCTAGCAGAATATTTCATTTCTATTTATTTATTTAATTACATATTTGCTCTAATGGAAAATAAAAGTAAAAAGTGATAGATGAGAAGTCATGAGTTCTTTTCTACATTTCCATCAGGCCTAAATAAATTCCAGTAACTCAAACAAAGCTGTTACTTGACAAATTTCCTATTTAGACATTTAATTCTAAAAGGTTGTAAATGCCTCATTAGCACACCCTTACCGTGCATTTATTAAAACATTTTGCAGTGTTTGCAAACAGCGATGAGCAAAGGTTTAGCCACTGAGCAATGAAACATTAGCTCTGAGTCTACAGTACTGCACAAGTCTCTGAGAATTACCACCCTCATTGAACAGCACAATCCCTTGGCATTTCCATCCTTTTTTTCTTTTTCTTCTTTTTTTTCTCTTAGACCTTCATTTGTTTCACCTTATAGGTGTGAGGCACATTGTTCCCTTTTGCTGAGAGGTCAGTGTTCCAATGACAATTTCTGTGCTCAAGATGAAGGAAGTGGATGTTAGTCTACATAATAGCACCATGCCATGAATCAAACCTATGACCTTTCAGTCTGAAAGTTGAGACCTTGAAAATCTTTTACTGAAGGATTAACACATTTATCAGTCAGTAACCTTACCAGCAGAGGGAGATATGGCATCAGGCAGTGCATCACTCTAATACATCATTTGTCTACTAGAAAAACTAATTCTGAGTATTCTATATTATGTGAAGTATAGGCTTGCACTAGGGTAAAATATACCTGAGTTTGTTGCTGATAAGGTGTGTGGACACTTTAGCACAGGGAATGGTGTTTGACATAATACCCAATCCAAGCAGAAATATATTAATGCAGCATAAACAAACTAGAGGATTAGGTAATTAAGTATTATTAAATACACGTTATTATCTATAAGCGTAGCCTCTACGTACTTGAGATCAGTAATCAAACCCTTCAGGGGATATCAGAACAGCTGATGAAAATTTTCACTGCATCAAGTGAATACAAGACTCTTAAAAACCCTGCACTCCAGTAAGTCCAGGATCATAGTGGCTTGCTGCCACCCCAGAACTCATACAGCTGTGGATGTCTATGCCTTGCCTTCGTACATACCCAGTGTTAAGGCTTATAACCAGTTGGTTGTCATTTTCACTTCCCATTGCACCTGTTCAAAACATTACTTATTCCCTTTCCAGGTTTCACTGTCCTTTACGCAATTTCATTTCCCTAAAATTCTGTAGTCATGGCCCTGCAAGTGGAGCAAAGGATTTGTTTTCTTTGGTCCTCCTGGTATTGTAATATACATTTATTGCATCGTTGCCCTTTAGATTGTCGTGTTTATATTATATCTCCTTATTTATAGTAGATTACCAGCATATGTCCCTGAATGCAATTTTATTTGGTTGCATTTTTAGAATATTTCTGAAATATGCCAGATATTAGAGAAAATATCATCGCTGTTTTAGATACTAAAAGAAAATCATCTGACAATTGTTCGGTAAGCAGACTCTTAACAGAAATGAAAAAATGAAGTTCCACTATTTTGAGCTAGTCTTCCAAGAACAATCTTTGTGAAAATTACTCCTAATTTAAAGGAAACTAAGATATTTCTCACCCCCACCAACAGGGCAAATGGTTCTTTTCGGACCAATCATAGAAATGAGCTTCCTTAAGTACATTGCACCTTAAAGCTGACATTATTGCAGAAAAGCATATACAGCACCTTGTCAGCATGGAATAACTGGGCTTGGCCAAGTTGTCATTTCTGACAGGTCGGTGTAATGAGCAAGAGAGCGCTGAGATGGTCGAAAAGTTTTTTTTTACTTGTTGTTGATGTGGGGTTTTTTTACCTGAATCAGCAGGGTAGAGCTGTTTGGGGTGATAAGACCATATATATGTGTCTCATTATGAGCTCTACATTATCAAGTTTTTGTCACCCAGGCTATCGCACTTAGCCACATTTATGTTTGGGATTCATTTTGTGCAATTTCTTTACATTCCTAACCTGGGAACAGCAGAAAATCTGATTCTCTGGAGCAGCAGACGTTAGCTAGCAGGACTGTCCATGCGTGTTAAACCTACATGCACTTGCATACCCACTAATAATGAGAGGAACTAATTGGATCAGAATTTTTCTTTTGCATTCACACTTTCTTAAAAGATCTCGAAACAGGTACTTCCATTGAAAAGCATGGAAAACTGGAAAAGGGGATGGGGGTAAAGAGGAGTTGGAGCCAGTAAATGAGAAAAGCAGACTTCTATTTCAATTCGAATTACTAAGATAATTTTGTTCAAATTCTATAAGGAAAGCAATGCAGCACACTAGAGAGGGAAGATCTGGAAAATCTGGAATTTATTTCAACACTGGTTTTCCTGGGTTATTTTTGCATATGACCCTTTGCTTCCCTATGCCTCAGTCCCCAGCATGTCAAGTAAGAATAGTGTTTCCAGTCTCCTTTGTAAAGCGTTTTAAGATGTACAGATGAGAAGCCCTTTATAAGACTTAGGGATTAGTAAAAGCACAACAATAAAAAAAGATGAAAGGGATCAGAGGTTAGAATTTAAAACACTAATAATAATCACACTGGTGCAGAATTAAGATCATCAAAAATAAATCCTTTTGAGCTGCAGCCTGAATAGTGGGAATGGGAAAGGGACGAGAGGAACAGAGAAATAAAACCTTCTTTTAGTCAGTTGTCAATATCATCAGTACAAAAACACACATACATACTTTGTGATGCTGTTTGAATTATGTAAGGAAATTTGAAATAGGGCAAGAAATAGAAGCTATTCAAGTGCAGAGAAAGATCAGATAAGTAAATTAAACTATATGTTGAATTCTGCTGTAAGCAGATATCCCTTAAGGCTACAAAAATAATGATTTGATTATCAAAGCTGTAGAATGTGTGGCTCATCTCCCTTTGTGTTACAAGGAGCCTTTCCATTAAATTTGTTGTTAAGCAAAATGTCTACGGGAGACTCATTTTGGATACTGATTATGCACCTCTTAGGAGAGGAACTCATTGCCTTCCTTCCCCACGCTGGAGCTGCAAGGTCAAGCCATCTACCCCATGTCTTCAATATACCTGGAATGAGTATATTCTGCCAGCATATTCAATAAAGCAATTACAATAGCATTAATGCAAATGACCAATGCATCAGATGCAGTGTAGGGGCAGAAGCTGAAATCGCTTTAGCATATTCCACCCCAAATTTTTGAGGCTCCTTTCTTTCACATGAGTCCAGAGGAATGAAGGTCAGCCAAACAGGCAGCCCACTGCAGAGGGCTGATGAGTGACATGAGGGGAGGGGTGAGTAGTCAAGGTTATCTTGGTCGCTTTGCCTCAGCACTTGAAGGCAACCACATTCATTTTCCAGGGCACTAAGTCATTGGGGCTGAGGTGCTTAACACCTTTGTTCTGGTGTGCAGCAGCTAAATGGAGACAAGGAGCTGTTCTCCCCATCTGGCCTGATGAAGAGGCAGGTGTAAAAACATTAATCCCTGTTCATATCCGAGTATTGAAGGAATGGAGAATGGATGGCAATGCCATAGCATTTGCAGGATGGATATATAGCAGGTCTTCCTAAGAATGCTGCTCTTTAGAAACTTTTGGCAGCTGCTGTGCATCAGACACCCTCTTTGAAGGTGAAATGAAGTCTGCTGGATGTGAAGAGTGGCTGTCATGTAGAGAAGAGGAAAGTATGAAGGATATGCTTATGACCAGCCAGATGCCTCCTGCCACAACACATCATATGTTGCAGTGAGATTTGGGCATATGTTACCATTGCTGCAGTAATGTGGGTGGGCTCAGGACAGCCAATGCTAAAGTAACCAGGATGGGAACTATGCAAGTAGGCTGCTAAGGTGGAGCATGATAGCCCAAGAGCTCTCAGACTAAGACATTTGACCCTCTGTGCTCTGTCACTTACTTCCCTTTCTTCATCCCAGTTTCTCCGCTCCCCACATTCTCATTGCAGGTAGTAAGGTACAACCAGATCTCTTTAATTTCCTTCTTCAATCTGTTTGATTTAACCCCAGATAGCATCTAAGCCCCACCCAGCTGCACTCACTCTGCCCCACTGGGATGGGGATGAGAATCAGAAGGGTAAAAGTGAGAAAACTTGTGGCTAAGATAAAGTTTAACACATAAAGTCACACACAAAAACAAAGAAAGAAAGGAATCCATCCACCAGTTCCCAGTGGCAGGCAGGAGTTCAGCCATCCCAGCCTCGGGAAAGCAGTGCACTACTATGTGTAACGGTGACTTGGGGAGACAAAGGCAATCCCTCTGAGCATCCCCTCTTCTTTCTTCTTCCCTCAGCTTTACATGCTGAGCATGACAACCTACTGTCTGGAATATTCCTTTGGTCATTTGTGGTCATCTGCTCGTGGTGTGTCCCCTCCCAACTCCTTGTGTATTCCCAGCCCCCTCGCTGGTGGGGTGGTGAGAGGAGCAGAAAAGGCCTTGACTCAGTGCAAGAACTGCTCAGCAATGATGACACCTCCCTATTATGATCACTGTTTCCATCACAAATCCAGAACTCAGCCCCATAAAAAGCACTGTGTAAAAAGATTAACTCTCCTGCAGCCAAAACCAGCACAGGACCTCCCTTTGCCTCTTTTATTAGGGGTCCACATCAATATTCTACATTGAAATCCTATGTATCACATATTAAAACTCTGATGTCTTTTCTTTTTCCAGTAAAGAACACACTGAAAGCCAGAAACCATTATTTATTCAACCCCATTCAAAAAAAAAAAAAAGAACAACTGTTTAAAATGACTAAATATATCTTTCTCAAGGGTGTTAGACTGGAGGAAGCATTTGGTGATGGGTTTGTGGTGGCTTGGCAGGATCTGCAGAGACTACAGAGAGCATCCTGCAGCTGTAGTAGTAAGACTTAAAAATGAAAAGATTCATGCTATACTAAATATCAAAAGTAACTCAGCTTGATGTCTGATTAATTTCTGTAAGAAAGAGGCAAATCTGACTTGGGTGTCCTATATATCTTTATTTGCAGAGTTCTAGAGGAAGGAAATTGGCAGCGTAGGACATGTGGTCAGACTTCCACTGATGCTCTGCCAGAAACTGGACAAATCTGATCATAAATCTGATAGGTTTACAGACCCATTACCAGTGCTGGCTCAAATACTGCTGTCAGTCCAATCTACCAGCTTCATGCAGTTCCATGGACATCTGTGGGATTTAAGGGGCAAAGGAGATCAAGACCTTCCTAGGTTGCCTAGTCCGCATCTTTTTCCTTCCTCTTCCTCTTACTTTTGTTTCTTCCTTTCTTTCTTCATTCTTGATAAGTTGATTCCATTTGAAGAGTAACAATATTAATTTTTGATCATTAAAACCACACAAATAGCATTGCAAGAAATGCACAGAAAGAGAGAATCTGATCTGGTGTGGGTTTGAACCGCTGAAAGATCACACCACAAGGAAAGAACTACAGCAGTATGGTGTTCTGCAATTGAAGTGTCCTGACCACTTCTTCTCCACAATTGTGTTGTGATCACCTCAGGACAAGCAAGCTTGAGCAGCCTGTTCCCCATGGTGGGACCCTTTTGCTTCTGTGTCCCCACTCCTGCTCGTGACACAACGTGTCTGACGAGTATCAATGTGCAAAGTGGCAGCAAAGAGATGTTTCTTCCGACTCTTACTTCTGCAGGGAGCTGAGCTCACAACTTACCCTGAAGTGATTAGAGACATAAAAATCCCCCCTCCCTCTGTCTCTCGACTCACTGCATTATTGCAATTGCTAATTTAAGCGGGATGTGAGGTGAGTTCTTTCAAAGAGTGAACCTGACCCCTCACCTCCCCAGCACTACCCGTGGCTGTTGCAAAGCAATTGTGCCCGTCAATGGAGAACAGAGAGTAGTAAAAGTAATGAGAAAGGTAATAAGAGTTAAAACAAAGGTAGATGGACCTCAAATGAAAACAGGAAGATTTAGGATACCTGGAGAAAGACAAGTCAGCATTATATAGAGACGAATTAATACTTTGGGATTAAACTGTGTGTGAAGGGTAGGGGCATAGTGCACTAAAAATAGGAACAGGGTAATTTAGAAGCTAATCAAGCTCTGTCACAGACAAAATTAATAAGTAAAAAAAGTTTTAACAAGACATTAGCCATCCGAAGAACATAGAAGGCCTGTGGAGGAGGATATTGTATCAGAAGGTGTTATTAACACTGCTATTATTAGATTGGGTATGATTAACAGGACTTGGTCAGAAAGAAGCAAGGTGAGGTTTAGAAGTGCAGTGGTGGATCACCCAGAATGTCATTACAAAGGTGAAAATTGTAAAAAGGAGCAGAAAGTAGAGGAAGTAGTTCTGGAAAATGATGGATGGAAGGACACCGAAGTGTTCTGAACTCTTCTATATGGCCTGAAGACACAATGACTGAGAGCAAGCAGGTGACACAGTTGTTTTCTGTCCATGTTTTAAGTGTCATAGTGCATAGTCCTTTGCAAAGATGAGACTTCATAGACAGAGGATCTTTGCAGGCTCATTGTAGGTTTCCACAACTGTGTTTTTTTCCTGCAGTGATTTGCATATGGAATTTCATTGCAATCAGAGCATCTAGTATCTACTCATTGCAGATTGTTTTTATTCACAAACTGAGAGCCAGATTTTCAGTTGGTGTTAATTATTGATACTTCAAATCAGTAGAAACAAACTGATTTTCACAATTCTTGTAATTTAACATTCTTTTTGAAACAGGGTGAAAAAATAAGAGTTTCATAAACGTAAATTTTTGAAGGATGGGTCTGCTCGTAATCACCAGGTGAAGGAGTAATTTGCTGAGCATTAAAGAAGATGTGGGGACAATGGGAAAAATATCACTGGCTCCAGCCACTGATTTCAAAGAATCTATTACTGAGCACCTCCAGAGGCAAGGTCCTGGTCTTGATGAACACTTTTTTTTTTTTTTTTTTTTTTTTCTGTTGTTCTAATTAAAAGTAAATATCTGTTTGCTCAGAAACGCATCCATTTCTCTGAGCTTTACTGCAGGATTTGCTGGGATTGCTTATATTTTGGTCAACAAGTGCTGTGGATAAGAGGACACTTTTTTCCCGAGGCTTCCTTGCTGTTGCTTTTCATCAGCACATGGGATCAGACACCCCAAATAACCCTTTCTCCTCATCTGGATCCCTCTCAGTTCGTTACCAATTCTCTTTGCAAAATCTTACCCAGTCGGTAGGTAGGGGGTTTTTTTCTGTGCTTTGGTTAGACATGATAGAGCCCTAATTAATCAGGAGCATCTAGTATCTACTCATTGCAGATTGTTTTTATTCACAAAGAACAGCATTTCGCCTGGGACACAGGTGATGTTTCAGCACTCTGTCACTGCCACATTTCATTCCCACCCCTTCAGACAGATTCTTTAGCCTGTGGTGCCAATCAGGAATGATTTCCCTGGACTAAGTGCCATTACATGGGGGGTAAACCTGGCTGTGAGCTCAGACTCTGTATGCCTGCATCCTTGAGGCTTTAACCACGCACTAATCAACAGGATATCCAGTCACCATTATTCCTGCAGAGACAATTTGACAGGTGACACTGTGACAGTAACATCGCTGCTGACCGCCAGCTAAGTCCCTGCCTCTGGAGCGGCACAACCACTGGAAAACTCAGCAGATCCCTTCTTTCCTGCCTGCATGTGCTCACCGTGTTTCAGCTGAGCAAAGGCATCCTCCTCTCCCTGCAAATCACATTACACTCTCTGTTTTCTGATGGAAAGCAGGAGTGAACCTGTAGAGCCCTGAAACACATAATATGCATGGCTGCTGTTTTACACTTGTAACATCTTGCATGCACTGAAATGTACAGCTGTTTACACTTGTAGCTCTGTCAAGTAAACAAGTGGTGATTTCTTATGATAGAGGGGAAATTGGCACAGGGCTGCTATTTACTCACCTACAGCCTGGCAACTCCTGGTGGTGGAAATCATTCTTTAGGCACCAAATTGGCATCAAGCATGCAGTAAAACTGGCTTCTCTGAGGTGGAAGGGAGGTAAGAGGAAATCTGTTGGCTGCATCTGCACCTCTGGAAAAGACAGCTGCTGGGTGTCTGATGGGCTCTGTCTCCTGCTGCATCCACCCACTTAAATGCCTCACAAAGAGCCTGTGCAGTGGCTGTGCCAGGGTGTGCTGGCACACAAATCCATACCAGGCATTTTCAGGTGACTCTTCACCAAGAGCTTTAGAGCTTGTAACCTAAATAACTTGCAAGTCTGCACTGGAAAGAGGCTTGGGGATACCTTTATCCCCTAGAGAAGATGCTTTTAGTGTTAGTAAAGATGATTACAAGTCCTAATATAACAAAATCTAGATTGTCTTTTCAGAGATGAGCTGGAGAGAGCATCCAGTGAAGCTGGCGAGCTGCAAGTTTGTGAAAATCAAAAAGAAGCTGTGTAGGTACTGCTTTGGTATTGCTTTACAACAGAAGCCTAGTGTGTTATCATGAATTCTCAGGGAATATGGGTAAACTTGTGGAGATGACATCCTTAAAATTTTTTTAAAAATGAAGTCATATAATCACTGAATCATAGAATGGTTTGGATTGAAAGGGACCTTAAAGATCGTCTAGTTCCAACCATTCTGACAGGTGGTTGAACATGGGCAGGGACACCTTCCACTAGATCAGGTTTCTCAGAGCCCATCCAACCTGGCTTTGAACACCTCCAGGGATGGGGCATCCACGATTTCCCTGGGCAACCTGTTTCAATGACTCATCGCTCTCACAGTGAAGAACTTGTCCCTTAATATCTAAGATAAATCTCCCCTCTTTCATTCTGAAGCCATTCCCCCTTGTTCTGTCACTATGTCCTCATACAAAAAGTCCCTCTTCATCTTTCTTTTAGGCTGACCTTAGGTACAGTTGGATGACTCCTAAACCTTCTCTTTTCCACGCTGAACAAACTGATTTTTCTCAGCCTAGAATAGAATAGAATAGAATAGGGTAGAAAAGACCCTTAGAGAACATCAAGTCCCACTATAAACCTAACACTACTGAGTCTGATGCTAAACTAGGTCCCTAGGTGCCACATCTGCATATCTTTTAAATACCTTAGGGCATGGTGACACCACCATTTCCCTGGACAGCTTGTTCCAATTTCTGAGCATCCTTTCAGTGAAGAAATTTGTCCGAATGTTCAATCTAAACTTCCTCTCGATGCAGCTTGAGATTGTTTTCTCTCATCCTGTCACTTGTTACTGGGAAAAGACACTGCTCCCACCTGGCTATAACCTCTTCTCAGGTAATTGTAGAGAGTGATAAGGTCTCCCCAAGCCTCCTTTTTCTCCAGGCTAAACACCTCCAGTTCCCTCAGCCCTTTCTCATCAGACTCCTCCATACCTTTCACCAGCCCTTTCTCATCAGACTCCTCCATACCCTTCACCAGCCCTTCTCTGGCCACACCTCAGCACCTCAATGTCTTTCTTCTCATGCGGGGCCCAGAACTGAACACAGTACTCACGTGCCCAGCACAGCGGGGTGTTCACTGCCCTGGTCCTGCTGGCCACACTATTCCTGATATAGGTCACGATACCGTTGACCACCTGGGTCTGCCAGGGCTCATGTTCAGATGCTGCTGACCAGAACCCCCAGGCCCTTTTCCATCAGTCAGCTGTAGCATTTCCTAGTGTTGTTATGACTCAAGTCCATCACCTACCACTTTGCCTTGTGGACTCCAAGAGACATTTCTGTCTCGTCGGAGCTGATCTGCAAACTGCTGGAAGCTGGGAGAGTCTCTCAGGGTGTGTTTGTTTCCCTTATACGCATACTCTTTCTATATATGCTTATCTTATTCCTACCCTCAGACGTAGACATCTGCTTCTGATCATAGCTGAAGACATGGGACTAAATGATTTTTTCCTAGAGAAAAGTGTTTAAATTCTCTTTAGGTTTTCACTGTATTAAAAATTTAAATCTCCCTTTATAACATAGTCTCTATCCAAGGAAAATTTTTGTCCTGTTTAAGACAAAGTAAATTAGTTTTTACCATCTTTTTCTGGCCCACACTTTTACCAAATGATCAAGCAAGAAGAATCATGCCTGTTCTTTGTGGCAGCCTCCATTTCAGTTTAAAAGAAAAAAATAATTTCAAAGAGAAACCTGAAAATATCCTCTATGAACAATTACATGATTGTACCATCACAAACTAGGAACCAACAGCACAGCATATCACAACTGACATGTAGAGATGCAAAATAAAATAGAATAAAATAAAATAAAATGGGAAAGATAATTACTGCTAAAGCTGTAGCAGTGAAGAAAAAGGTACCTACAAGCTCATTCTACCCATCTGATCTGATAGATGGGTAAGGGAAAAGGAGATCCATCCCTTGAGATACAGCTTTCAGGTTCACCTGTGAGTGGTGAAATGATATTTAAAGTCACACTATGGTGCTCGTGACAGGACATCTCACATTGCATCTGACAAGAGGGCAAGAGCTGGTGAGTGCTCAGTACCAGGGGTCTAGGGGAAGATACAGGAGATGTTACCCTGGGCAGCTGCAGATTAGAGAATGCAGAGTCGTCTTCCCTTCCAAGGGCACGTGGGTTCAGTATCAACTGAAGATGTTTTGTCTGAAATGTACCAAAAACATTAATGGGACAGTTGTTTTTTTGTTTGGTTGGTTTTTTTCCCCAACATTTATGTGAAAAAAACAGAGAGAAAAAAAAACAATGACGCAGTCAGAAATACCTGAATTCTAATTTAATATTGGGAGCTGGGGATCAGAGTAAACAATGTCTGAGCACACTGTTAATTTTCTATAACTAAGGCTTTTGGGTTACATTTTTGGGACTTCCCCCCCACACCACCAGGAAGGAGACGCAGGAAGGGAATGAGGGTTGAATACAACTCTGTCTGAACTTCAGGGAAAACTCAACCATGTTCACCATCTTTATTCACAGCTGATTTTCCAGCTTTGTTTTAGTGCCTATAACACATAAAAGGACTGTTGCTCTAGCTTGGAGAATTGTAGAGCACCTGAGTCTTACCAGGGTGCAATGCTCCTCTCCTGATATCACAGGAATAAAGACACAATATTCCATTAATAACCTCTACATGCACATGCATACCCATATATGTGTGCTTTATTTATGGCTAAACCTTCGTCTCATTTCTTGTGAATCAGAAGAAAGCATTTGAAATTTACATTTGTGTGACTCAGGTAGAATGGAGCAAATTGCCTTTAAATAAAACCTACTGAGAAAAAAAAAATAAAATCACCATTTACATTTCACCCAATATGCATGTTTTTAAAAGTCCTGAAGTATTGATCACAGTAGTTAGGCATAATCAAAAAGCCTCCAACAGGGTCATAAGCACTGCTCTGCCTGTATGGTTTTTTGTTCTCAGCATTAGGTACATCTCCCTTGAGTTTTTCTGGAGCTGTATTAATTGGATGATTAAAGCAAAAGCCAGATCAATTGGAATTTGAGGAGATGGTGAATGCTATAATAAAACAAAAAATAAAACGTTGTATCTACATGGTTAAAAAAATCAATAAAGTTTAGAGGAATAATGCTAAGAAAGAAAATAAGAAAAGGCTAATTGCTCCATCTTTTCGCAGACTTATTTCCTGAGTCACTTTCCAATCTTTATTCTTTTCTTTTTATGTCTCTGCAGAATGACCCTTGCTCACCTTTTTCACACATATGCAAAACCACAGCTACATTAACAACTCTGCTGCTTGCTCCCTTGATTCTTTCTCTTTCCTGCTTAAAATTGCCCTTTCTGGCCTTATTACACACAGTGGCTAATGCACTCAGCTTGGATAGAGGAGATCTAGGTTCAACCCATAGTTCTACCCCTAAATAACTGTATAATCTAGGGCACAATATTTAATGAGTTCCCCACTTGTGTAATAGGACTGGCAGTATTCACTTGTCTATTCTGACTATTTAAATTGTCAGCCCATCTGGTAGGATCATTTCCTTTTCAGAGTCAGAGTTCAG
This sequence comes from Myiozetetes cayanensis, assembly GCF_022539395.1. Lineage (NCBI taxonomy): Eukaryota > Metazoa > Chordata > Aves > Passeriformes > Tyrannidae > Myiozetetes > Myiozetetes cayanensis. The sequence continues at coordinate 66,903,553 of NW_026087631.1, forward strand.
ATCCCATTCTTAGTTTGGGTCTATTGGCACTACAGTAGTTGGGAGGGAAAAAAAAAAAATAAAAAAAAAAGGAATAACACAAGTAAATTCAGTTCCACAGGGGGAAGTGGCAATATTTGCAGTTATATTAAGGATCTGTTTAAGCACTCGCTTGTCTCAGCAGTGCCCAACTCTGAGAAAAACCAGGGAGCTGCACAGCGATACTTCTGCTGCTCAAAGTGCACCTCCATTAATTGGCAGAATGAAGGACAGGCTGTTAACTTTCCTGCTGGTGCTCTGTGTACTGAAAAGATGAATCTTCTAAATAAGACATTGTATCCTGTGGTTCAGCATCATTTACAGGCACCAACCCAGCCTCTGTTTCTTTTTGAAACTTGGGCAATGACATGTTCTTCTCTGATGGCCCGGAGGTGGTCTTTTCAACTCAAATTGGAACACCTAAATAAATGTGTTGCCTTGAAAAGATCCTGCCTACTCAGCTGTCATTGTTTAACCCCAGACAGCCCCCAAGCCCCACGCAGCCTCTCACTCACTGCCCCACCAGTGGGATCGGGGAAAGAATAGAAGGGTAAAAGCTGGAAAACTCGTGGGTTGGGATAAATGCAGTTTAATAGGGAAAGCAGAACTTTTGCACACAAGCAAAACAAAATAATTATTAGGAATTCATTCACTGCTTCCTGTGGCCAGGCAAGTGCTCAGCTATATCCAGGAGAGTAGGGCTCCATCACATGCAGTGGTTGCTTTGGAAGACAAACACCGTCACTCCAAACTGAGAGGTCAACTAAAGGATGTACAGATCACTTCTATACGTGGGGGTGTCTGATGACACAAATTGTAGACTAAAATAAACTATCACCTATCTTAAGAAAATGGCTTAATGCCCTGGACTTCTCTTGTACAATATAAAGAAAAGTAATTCTCAGCAATTCCCGGTGTTCTTACCTCTTCAGGTTTCTCCTAGGCCTTATTCTGTTAAATGTCATGTTATGCCTTCAGACATCTCATAATTTAGCTACTGAAGCTTGAACTCATCCTGGTGTTCTATCTCCTCTCCCCTACCTCCCCACCCTGATTGCTTCAACTTGCCCAGCAATGTCCTTCCCTTCTGCAGAATCAGAGGACCAAGGAACAGGCTTCTGCACCTGGAAAATGCTGTCTTTTGTCTCTCCTGAGGACTGTGCCACCAGTGTTGGAGTAAGGAATGGACAGGTTAGTTGTGGAGCACTTCCTTATCATCCAGAGTGCTCCAACACAGAAAGGACTTAACTGACTCAGGTCAACTGAGTGAAAAGTTCCAGGAAAGTGCCCTGATTCATATAGCAGGGAGTGAAAATATAGAGGCATATAGAGGCAGTGTGAATCAGAAGACTGCTATTGATTTCAAGTCAGAGGAGTGACACTGATTTACAGTAGCAGAGGAGTTTACATTTTAAGATAAAAGGTGAAACCTTGATTCCTTTGAAGCCAATAGCAACTTTGCCATTGACTTCACTAAGGTAGTTTTCAATTTTAGGTAGACTGACTTGTTCTTACTTAAGACAAAAATTAAGCAGCCTTAGGGAGAATTTTTAAAGAATTCTTACCCCCTGGTTCCTCCTCTTGGTAAGTGTCACATTTCAGGGCTTACACTAAACTAACAATAATAATGATAATTAAAAATCCTTATTTTTGTTTTATTTAGTGTCTTAAATTTACTAGATATATCCCAGGCAAACAAGTGAATTCCATTCACCTTGCCCTGAAGAACAGAAACTCCAAGGACAAGCCTAGATATAGAGATTAGAAAGAAAGAAAAAAAGAAAGATATATTGCTTTTAATTAAAGTACATATCCACTAGGCGAGTATAGGCCTTTAGGAAAGAGACTTAAACATAGAAGAAGTGAGAGATCTGTGAATTGTCCTAAATAACCTTACTGGGAGGGGAGGGGAGGGGAGCGAGAGGAGGGGTAGAAGGCAGGAGGTTTTGAATGTGAAAGTGAACATTATTAGGGGATGAAAATGAGGCAAATAAATGATTGAGCAAGTTTCAGACTGCAGATCAGCTGAGCTGTGCTATGCTTTAAAGCAAACCATAACTGAAGGTTTATCCTCACATACTTCTCCTCTGGTTTATGTGATGTGCCTAATGGGGTTTTGTCTGTGGGACACTTTTCAAATGCCACTCCAGAGAATGGTAATATTTTCTTTTTCTTTTTCTTTTTTTTTTTTTCATTTTTTAATTAATTTTTCATTCATTAAGGCACCATTCTGTTTTGTGGAAGTTTTGAAAATTAAAATATTACAGGAAGCAGCATTCACTAAGAAAAAGCTCTGCCTCTCTTTACATCTGTGCCTTTAAAGACCACTTTTCCCCCTCCCTTTTACTGTTCTCTGCAACTTCTGACTGACTTATTATATGATGTTATTTTGCACTTTGCTGTTCCTCAGCTGGTACTTAAACCTGTGACCTTAATTATATCTGTGGCCTTTCTATTGCAGCAGAAGTAGCAACAGGAGAAATATATATGTTTGTATGTACACATATAGACACATATTTAATTATATATAGAGAGAGAGGTTTAGTTGGCAGTAAACAAATTTAATATCCTTATACCTTCTTTTCCAGGAAAAGCTGGAGGTTTCCTTTACAGTTCTGATTTTGGGCAAGTGAGCAAATAAATGTCTATTCCCCTGAAAAGATGGAACTTTTACTTGATGTTTAGGCCAGGGATCTATCTTGAGCTTATGAGATTTGTAAGGCTTTAGTAGCAGCTGAGGGAAAAATGCCACATCTCCCTTATTTAGGAGTGACTTTGAACTTATGGAGAAGCTCATTTGTATACATCTGGATAATCTACTTCTATATTTAAAGCCACTCTGGAAAAAAAACTAACCTTGGAAAACAAAAATAATAAAAATAATACAAACCCAGCTGTATAGAAAAATGTGTAGGTATTAGTTGAACACAATGAGGCATTTGCTAGGGGACGAGGAACCAGAAAATTGCAAGCATTTAAGAGAAATGCTGCTTATTTTAAATTCACTTGCACATCCCATAGTAATATGCCTCACTATGGTAGACTGCTAGGCAGAGGAAAAAAAGCTTTGTAAGTTCAATAGCTACCCACTGATTGTAAACAGGAGAAGGAACTCTGAGAACACAGTGCTGAAATATAGGGTAATTTCCTCTTTATTAGAGTCCATGAACTCTGCTACATTAATGGTTAGGCTCTGTATACAGTGCATATAACAGAATTATACAGATATTTTCTGCAGTTCTTTACTTGCTTCTTTAACTTCCTTCAGGGAGAAAAAAAAAAAAAAAGGGCAAAACAGTTCCATTCCTCCTCTCACAATGCTTTCCACCTCTCATATTAATATATAGTGCAACATATTGTGTGACTGACATCCCTGTGACGCCCTACAATGTCCTACACTGATTTTCAGGTGAATTTAAATTGTATCAGGTACATCAACTCAGTCTCATTCATTGCATTTTAAGGAGAAGAAAGAGAAAGAAAATGAGTGTTTGAGGTAGAAAAGGAAATTAACCAGTTTATGGTGTGCTCAGTCTACAGGCTGGGCACTCTAGCATATGAAGTCCTCACTCAGAGGGAAACTCAGATCTCCAAATGAGAAAGGAGCCGTGGTTGCTCCCGTGGGTCACTCTAGGGTGACTGTGGAGAAACAGAGTGGCACTGTCACTGTTATTTGGCTGTAGACCAGGTGACCTTTGGAAAACAGCTTGGTTCTCTGCTTAGCATGCGTGAGATAAGTTCTGCAGGGGCAATGACCCCGAACAACCTCACCCAAGACCCCTATCTACCTACTGCCATGGTTCAGGAGTCCCGTTTCACTTCAGTCTTGGACACAAGTCCCTGCCTCAGTGACAGCATAACATTCTGGCCTCCAGCCCTGCCTCCTGAGTGGCCCTCAGACCTGCACTGTGCATAGCTCATCTCCTAGATAGATCCCTCAGATCCATCCATAACTTTCCTCCAGCTCTGCCTCTTCTTCATCCTGCCTCACCTTGAATATTGTGTGCAGTCACCACAACACAAGGAAGATATTAAGCCACTGGAGGTTGTCCAAAGGGTGCTTGGGCACTGGAACAGCTCTGTGTCAGGCCTCTAGAGAACATGGGCAACATCAGAGGGTTTCAGAGAAAAAAAATATTATCTTTGCCACAGATGGGACAAAACTCAGCTGGAAGTTGTTTCTCTTCATTTCTCTTCCTTTCTATAACAATTGCTCCAAGATTAGACTTTAATGATGACATTAACGTTGATTTAAAATTGTGAAATTTGTGGAAGAGTTGTCCATGACATGTTTGTTTAAGGAAGGGGAACAATTTTTACCTAGTTATGGATTGAACGGACCTTTCAGAACTCCTTGGCACACCAGACTAACAAATTCCTAGTGCTTTACTGTGATTATTGATTAAAAACAAAACAAACAAAAATCCAAACAAATAGATAAAAAAGGTTAAGAATAATAACCCAGTCTTTTTCTTCTACGGTAATGTAAAAGAGAATTAAAGGGTTGAGATAAACAACTACAATCAGTTGATTGTTGTTCCTATTAGAAATTTCTGATATTACTATTTGTAAACTTGTCCAGTGTGCCAGAACTACACAGAGAATGTATTTTATGTCTGGATTTTATAATGATGATCAATATTATTAGCAGCAATAAAATTAGAAAAAGACCTGAAACAACATGAGTCTTTGTTACTGTAATGCCAGTCAGGGATGATGGCAAATCCTGACTGATTTTTGTTTGTTTGTTTGTTTGAGGTTTCTTTTTGTTGCCTTTTTTTTGTTTGTTTTTTTTTTTTACAGATATAATTTAAGTGAAGGCTTATCAGAAGTGTTTCTTCTGTTATCTAAGCTGCTTTGACTATCATTCCTCCTTTCTCTTTGCCAAGCCTGTGTTTGCAAAACAGAAAACCCGAATCCAAGTCCCTGCATCTGGTGTCAATTGAAATAAAACAAAGACAGGCTCATTTTAGCCACATAATTTAAGAAAGAAGACAGTATGATAACATTTAGAACAAGCTTCGTACACACCAGCCAGCCATTATCCTTCAGAAGCAGGTGGCAGATGGCATGAAATCATCTTCGTCAGACCTCCAAAGCTTTGCTGCCACATTTGGGAGCATGGTTCTTGTAATGACTACTTGCATATTCATACTGTGTGATGGGCACTTCTCAATTTCTGTGCACCTCATTTTGGAAAGAAGCTAATGTGGCTACACATGTACTTTATTGCACCATTCACATTTAGCATCATTAAGAGGAAGGAGAAGATGATTTTTTTTTCCTTTTTTTTTTTTTCCCTGTGTGCATCCTTCTCTGCTTGCGTCAGAATGGCACAGGGAATCAAAATGCATGGCAAGGTCTGGAGCACCACGACTTACCCGAAGCAGTGATGAGATCAGCCTCTGTGTAACGCCTCCTGTGAAATAAGATAGGAATTATTCCTCTGTGTCACACAGACACGTCTGGCAAAAAATAGATTCTCCTTCAGGTCTGGAGCTCAAAGGTTGCTCTCAGCTTTCATAACATGGTTGTCAAAATCCTTTTCAAAACTAGTTATGCAAAGACATCTGCAGTTTACAAATCAGTAAGGTGAGGCATATTGCTTTTCCAAGACTGCCAAGAGAATCAATTGTAAATCTAGGGAATTTACTTTGGGTCATAAAAGAGTAATTTGCTCATACCTTACTTGCACTACTGAGTCTGTTTTGCTGATGGGAGTTCAGGCAAGTCCATGATAAGATTCCTTTTGACTTCAGCAGGGTGTCTCAGTATTGACAAGTTTCAGGACTGGTCCATAAGCCTTCTAGTACCTTATGCTTCAGTTAAAGACCTTTGTTAGTTAGTGAGGGTGCAGGAATCAGTTGTGTTACTGCATAGTGTTAAAGATAAAGCTTCTGATTCCTGCAAGTACTGAGAAAGGCAAAAACCCTGAATCCTGAAAGCCTAAAAATACTGCAAAAGAAAAACAGATTCATTACTTCAATCTGCTTGAACATTAGCCCCATCAGCTTCTAATCCTGAAACCACTATATTAGAGAAAGGGAACAAAGAGAAACATGACTGAGTTTGATCTTGCAGCTGAGTGTTGCCTTTGTGGTCAAAGGCAACACAGTGCCTTGGAAATCCTCTAATAAATTACATGTGGTTTTTCAGAAGTCACTACCACTAACATTTCCACTGGCAAGAGAAACGAATTCTAACGTTGCCTCTAGCACTCTCATTTCTCAGCCTAATTGCCCACAGCAGAGCAAAAGGCAAGGTCCACAGGTCCAGGAGAAGTGGTCGTCCTTTGCCGAACACGAGTGAGAGGGTGCAAGCATACGTGGGAAAGCAGATCAGACAAGCCTACAGAGCTGCAGAAGAATCAGAAATAAAGTAAGCAGCAACCAGTCTTGGTCCAGAGGACTTGCCCACTGTGTTTTGTGGCTTCCAGGCTATTTCTTATAATGGATCTTCATCAAACCCCCAGGTAGCAAAGGGCTTGTGCTCAATTTAAACACATGCTTAATTTAGGCATGTAAATAGTACAATTTATGTTGGATCAAGGCCCAATTCTTTCTCATTAAAATCTTATTTTAAAAACCTAACAATGGTGATACTGGTTACTTTCATCCTCTTCACCAATGAGTGGCACTTTCCCCCCTCTTTTTACCCTTTTAATTTTGCTGCATTAAAATGTTACATATTCTTATGAGAGACACAACTTTTGTCTGAGAACAATGCACTGCATTCCAAGACTATTCTGCTCAGCCAGAAGATATTATTAAATACCATAAACAAATACATATACGCACTGTGACATCTGGATAGAAATAGCCCTACAGTCACATTTTACAAAAGAAACCTAACCAGAAGAAGAGTTCAGACACGTAAAATGAACATTAATGGCATCTTAATGTGCCTCAGCTGCCTCTAGAGGGTTCAAATATGTTGCATCACAGTTAGTTCTAGAGGAGGTTTATCAGCAGATGGAGCCTTGTAGGAACTCAAAGTGCTCTATCAGATGCATTAATGCCCCAAACAGATACATTATGATGTTCTGTTTCAGGGAAGGAGGAATGCCTACAATTAGTTATCTATATTTTGTTATTGTTGTTAAGTCAATCAGTATTTGCTTGCAGGCATGGAAAGCTGGTAAGTTTTTTCTTTTCTTTTCTTTTCTTTTTTTTTTTTTCACCAAGGTGATTCATATGAATAGAACATTATGAGAATATTTAGAAAGAGAAGAAATCTTTTTTGATTTTTTGTTTGGTTGTGTTTTTTTGGAGGGGGTGTTTGTTTGTTTATTTGTTGTGTTTGTTTTTTTTTTTATTTTTAATTGATTGGTTTCTGCAGAACTTTGTAGTTCACCCACAGCCAAAATAAAAATGAATGTTGAAATAACAAAAGAATTTGAGCTGTTTATATGAATGTTTCTGTGCATGTTTATGCCACTATGAATACAGGGTTCAAGCTGATATGATATATGGTTGCAAGGAAACTCACTGGATGAGGCAAGGCAGTTAAAGAAAAAAAAATCAGTAAAGCAGAAACTGTGAAAAGAGAGACATTTGTCAACATTTTTTAACCAGTATTGATGCAAATTTTCTAAGATCTGTAAGACCTTTTTGCAGACATCTCAAGTCACATTAGACTGAATTTTCTTCATGTGCAAACATCATTGGCTTTTGCTAAAACACCCAACGTGATGCATGTCTTCTTTGTATTCAGTTTTCTGAGATTATGATGAGTCAGGTTATTGTGAGAGAGGAACTGTTGGAGGGATTGGATTTTCCTATGTGTAACAAGACACTTATTTTAGGAATTAGTTTTTGAGGTGGAATTGCTCCCTATCACTGTGGTGCTGGTATTAGTTTTTTGATTCTGGAAGACAGAATGGCCTTGCCCATTCAGTTATCTCAGTCCAGGGCCAATATAAGCACCTATCAATTCTCAGTAGTTTGTCTTTATGGAGCAGACATGGCTTGTCACTTGTGTCACTGCCTAGAAGAAAAATAAGCTACTATCAGGTTGAAACCATATTTTTAGTCAGGTACATTGGTTTTAATCTAATTCCTTCATGGAATGGGCCAAGAATTAACCAATGATTCTTTGCCTAGTGAACTGTACATTGTGTAACATTTCTGTTACACAAACAGCTGATACAGGAAGTTAAACAGTAAAATCTGATTGAAAGTAGAGGAATAATTTGGTTTAGCATGATTTAACTTATATTTTAAAGGTTGGTTGATATCATATTAGGCTTCTTAGATATGCAGTATATTTGTAGGTACTGTAGCTTTTGAGGTCTGTAAGAGTATTCATCTAATGGATGTCGTAATACAGGCATAGGTAAAAAAAAATTTTTTTTCAAATAATTTCCTTATCTAAGAAAACCATCACTATTCACATACATGCTTATCCAGAAAGATTTGTATTAACTCCTCTCTCAAACAACTTTAACTTGTGATTTTGGTAAGCCATGTTTATCTTTAAATCCTGTTTCTTCACCTATTCTTTGTTCATTCTGTTTGCATTATAAGCTTCTACAACAAATACCATGACTATATGCTTGAAATGTCCCTGAAATGACACATATCAATTTCAGTCAATGCCTTCTGGAGTTAATAATAAACAAAAGGACTTAAGAGCTGGACTTGGCGATCCTTGTGGGTCCCTTCTAACTCAGAATATTCTGTGAAATCTGTGAAACATGTTGTGAATAGGGAACCTATTTCAAAGCAGGGTTAGATAGATCCTTTTGTCTCCACATCAAAGACCAAGCTCTTGGTTCCTTAATCCCATCCCTGGAATGTTCAAGGCCAGGTTGAATTGAACCCTGAGCAACTTGAGCTAGTGGGAGGTGTCCCTACCCATGGCAGGGAGTTGGAACTAGATGGTCTTTAAGGTTCCTTCCAACCCAAGCCCTTCTGTGATTCTCTGATTTCAAAATCTTCATGAACTGCACTGCATATCTGAATGTCGGCTATCTCTTTCCATTGGTTATATCAGGAATCTCAGGCAACACCAGTTTGTTTTCAGATAAGTCATTTAAGTGTTTAAAATTAGTTAAGACCAATTAATGTATTCATATCTTAGGTAAACCTCTGAAACAGTGTGTTTCCTTCCAAGGCACTTTGTTGGATCTCTGCTAATCGTCCCCAGTTTTACTCTACTGAGGGAACCACTGCCTCACTGTATTCTCTATCATGCTGCATTGCTGAGAGGCACAGGGGTTAAAATTCTAGATGTTAAGCAATGATTGGTATGTGCCATGAATTAGGAAAGAAAAAAGGCGCAAGATGAACTTGAAGTTTAGTTTCACAGGAAGGCTGTTATTGCCCCTGTTAGCCGCTAAAAATTCACACACAGCCACATCTTAAGTAATGTGTTGAGCTGTCCAAAAGGTAATTTACATGCTGTCAAGGCAAACAAGAATATGCTCACAAATTCAAGAGCAATATATGTGCAATTTGCACAACATCAATTTCTTTGGTTGTTTTTTCGATGGAGCCATCACCATCAATTAAGTTACTGACTCTTTGATTCAAATTACTTTTTGACACATAGTGAACAGAATGGCTCACAAGAGCATCATTTTCCCCATTGTTCCCCTGGCAGCCATAGAGTAAATGCAAACAGGTGGAATTGTGGAACATCACTGCTGCTGAATCACATAACTGACCAACTAGGAAGAATCAGCATAATAAATATAAAGATTATTCTGGGGTGGGAGACACTGGAAATGGATATTTACATCCTCCCTGTTGTTAAGTGTTTGACGTAACAGCACAGTCTGCCAAAGTGAGTTTATTAGAAACACTGAGCCAGATTCTCAGATGGTGAAATACTCTGTAACTCCACAATGTACCCATAAGATAGAGCTATTATTGGAATCGGAGCACATGACTGGCACTCTGAAATAGTATATTCTAAGGTGCAAAATTCATCTAATAAACTCCATGGTTCTTCCACTGAGGACCATTAGCACAAGAGCAATGGACAAACATGAATCATGAGATGAGAATCAAATCACAGGTTTGTTTCAGTTATGTTACAGTGGAGACTTGCCGTTAGCATCATATTTACTTAGTTCTTCAAAGTAAGACCTCACAAACCAAATAGGACATAAAAACCAGTAACTGGCAGTGAAGGTACTAGTAACCACTCACTTCTCTTTCTTTGCCATGCCCCCCATATTCTAAGTTCAGCTGTGGGTAACAGAGGTTTTGTAAGTACTCAGTGGATTAGGATTTTACCTTCAGTCAAACCTAGCTCTATGCCTCCATTTTCTTTTTATTTCTCAGTCTGAGACTCATCATTACAGAAGAATGTTTTTTTTTCCTCCCCCTGCACTTTATACAGCTCAGAACATAGAGTCAGAGCCTATCATGTTATTAGCAATATGCATATTGAAGAAAACCCATATCATTCTGACAAAAAAAGATACTAAATGCTAAATTAATATCTAATAAACTCTTAAATAAAGTGCCTTGAGCAACCATTTAAAGTGAGATGGGAGGCAGCTGGGTCTGGACCTCAGTCTGACTCTCTGCTGATGATTTTTACATGGCAGAGGCACAGAACAATGAGCAGGATCATCGTATCGCCTGGAGATGTGTTGGTTTGGGGAGTGCTGACATCACTGTTAGCAAAACCTCATGCACTGTAGAAGGTTATGATGTTCATGCAAGGGCTTTCATGCTCTCATTTAAGCTTAACAGCTTGCAAAGGAGAATTTCCATTTATAGAGGTCCTTTGGGGCTGCTAGCTGGTCTGTCTGGCATGAATGACTGACACACCACAAAACAGTAGCAATGATACGCACTATACATAAGCTAACAATGATTGATTAAAGTAATAAGAGAGGGAAAATACTATGCCTGAAGAGACAAATGATACAAGCAGCTTGACTACCACTATGGAGATAACTGAAATAAGAATAAATGTTGACAATGGATTAGGTAAGTCATCGATGGCATTCAGATTTCTGAAAAAGATGCAGGAAAAATAAAGCGTGAATCACTTCATTACATTTTCCTGTTCATTTTCCTTCTCTGTCTGTAGCTTCTTATTCCACTAGCTGAACATTCATTAAAGATGAATTTCAGGCCTTTTCCTAATGACTGGGCCATACCTGGAGGGTCAGGGAGGAACAGTGTGGTCATCAGCTCTGTACACCTCCTTTATCAATTGTACTTGGCAGCAAGTGCAATCAGAAACTGTTCTGGGCTTGGTCTCTGATAATAAGCCAGAGCATGGCATATATGACAAAAATAGTGGAGCAACTAAGGTCTACTTTAGTGATCATAATATATTCAGATATGAATTATTCCTCCGGGTATATGTGAAAATAGAATCTCAGAAGTTAATGTAACTTCTTCCCCACCCCATATCTCCCACCCCCCCCTTTTTTTTTCTTTTAAGACTGGTTTGGAGAATCTAATATATGGAATAATTTTCAGGAAGTGAAATGATATCAACAGCAGTGCAGAAAATCAACCATTATGAAGAAGAAAAAAATAAAAAGTATGAAGTTCTGTATCTAATTGGCAGATATAGAGGATGGATACCAACTATATTCATCCCAGTAAAAAGTATCAAAAATAGGACAAGAGACAAGGATGTGGTTAAGCAAAGATAATAAGGAGGAGCAGAAGGCATTTGAAAAGTTCAAAGGATATGTTAAGTGGGAGGAATGGGCAGATTATATGTGTAGATAAAGCAAGTAAGAAATAATTGGAGTGAAAATGAACACTGAACATGAAACAGGCCAAGACATCTCAACCCCACAGGGTTTTAAGATATTTACACAATAGCCAACTGGGAAAAGGGCAGTCTTTGTAATCTTGATAATGAATTAAATTTTATATAATGTATCAGCACCACTAAACATTCTGCTCCTCATTCCAGTACCTTATTCAAAGTCTGCTGGAGTTGGTGGCAGCCTTTCAGTAGCTTTTCGATGACTAGATCAAGTCCTATTAAAATTATATATCAGGTAGGTTGAACATTCATAACCTAGGAGTTTAGGCTCAAACCCTCAGCAGGCAGCTAGGCATCTAAGACCCACCTGGTCTTGATCTATGAAGTTTCTTTGAATATCCTATCAGTTTGTTTATAAAGCAGGTTTCACCTCCATTCAAAGATCTCTTTAATATATAATTAAATGTAATATTCCAACAAATGCAAAAAATATGACAAGAAACCCAGTCTAATAAAAATCTTAATAAATTCATAATGAATTGAAAGCTAAAAGCACCTACTGTAAAATTATAACAAAAAAATAGGGCAATAAAACTGTAATTCAAATATTCGTTATTTTCATATTAATTTTAAACCCCTCTGATTGGCGAAGAAAAATGAAGGCTTAATAAGAATTTTACAAGATGGAAAAAACAAGTCGAAGATATTTTCAGAAGGATTGTTGCAAATAGAAATGTCCTCATCAGCAGTGATAGTCACCTGGCAAATTCATTTGTCCAGACCTTTCCCGTGGTGCATTTGTCCACTAAAATGAAAGATCAAACTGTGAGCAGAGCAGCAGTTTCTCAGTGCGGTGCAAGGAGAGTGAATAGAGACAGGCATTCACAACAAGTCAAAGTAGGACAGACCTATTATGTTCATCGCTTGTGGTGTTAAAAACCATTCCTCAATTCAGGTGCAGAAAACACGGTAATTTGTCCAGTTCTTAGGCTACGTGTAAACATAGAACTGCGGATTCCTGTGGAGCACCACTGGTGATCAGACACCGGCTGGATGTAATTCCATTCACCAGGATGTAATTCCGTTCACCACCACTCTCCGGGCTCGGCCATCAGCCAGTTTTTTACCCAGTGAAGATTGCACTCCTCCAAGCCAGGAGCAGACAGTGTCTCCAGGAGAATGCTGTGGGAAATGGTGCCACAGGCTTTACTGGTCCACACAGACACACCCACAGCCTTTCCTTCATCCCTTAAGCAGGCCACCCTGTCAGGGAAGGAGATCAGGTTGGTCAGGCAGGGACTGCTTTTCATAAACCTTTGCTGGCATAATTGTATAATGAAAGGAATGACAGACTATGAAGAAGGCATACTGCATCTACTGAGCTTCTACAAAACAGGTTTTCTTGTTGGTACTATGCAAATTTTTATTCAAAAGCCAGATAAGGTAAAAAGAAGAACAGCTTTACCCATGCTTATGTAATGGGATGTTAACTTTTTCTGTTTCCTTCATCACCAGGCTACCTTTTTCTCATACATCTGCTAATTCTTGTTCCCCACCACAAGATATGTAATGTCTACACAGTTACTGATGAAATCAAAACAAAATATTCAGCATTTCGTGGCTCTTCTTGAGTCAGAATTTTGTCTCATTAATGAACTCGGTTGCCATACTGAGGTTAGTAAATAGTATTAACTCTAATTTAATGGTTGGGAGAGTGAGGTAAATATTAAGAGCAGTTTGTTTCACAACTAGAGAGTGAGTCAGAAGTAGATCAGGATAGAATACACATATTTTCTTTCCCTGGTACCCTCCTGTTTCTCCTCTATTTTCAATGCTAAACATGGCACTTTGTTGTATGAATCAAAATAATATAGACTTCTCTCTTAAAAACTCTGCGTGGGGGTTTTATTTTGATGTTTATTTCTTTGCTTTTAGGTTTGTTTTCTAGCAGTGTACCATGACTTAGCAAATCAGTTCAAAAAGAAAAGCTGTGTGGGGGGACGAAAAATCAGTAAGTATATTTTATTAATTGGTTCAGATTATCTGCCTGTCAGCAAAAGGGGAAGGTGTGCATTTGGCATATTGCTGCTGATCATGCTTTCTATTTCATCCCAGTGCACACCTCAGCTCTATCCAGCATTTAATAAGCATTATATTTAGTGCCCTTTAAAAAAAAATGATTGAATTATTGCTCTTTTTATGGTTCTATAAAAGCCTTTAATAATTTGGGGGCAGCGGCTTCATCTTACCTGCCTGGCCAATCCTCAGAGAGTGGTTAAATTATTCATACAGGCTTAAGATATCTATGTTTATTGTGACCAGATCATGGTGTCTTTAGTTTGGAATGTGCAAGCCAAGTAAGTGCATGTATCTGGTGGTTTCTGGGCATGAGTGCGCTACAGTGGGGATATCAGGTGAAAATCAGTAAGGACTTCGGTAAAAAAACCCACAGTAAAAAAGAAAACAAACGAACAAACAAACAAACAGAAAAAGCATCCAAACAGAGTATTTGTACAAAATTCTTTTCAATAACTACCCAGACTGGCTTGGAGGACACTGAGGGAAGGAAGAAACTCAGAGGAACTACTTTGAGACAAAATTGCCAGAGCTTTTTGTTTCACTTCCAAGGCTGAAATTGGGAAAACAGCCATGGAAGTCGAAATCAAGAATCTCATTGAGGGTTGAGGCAGAATTTTGCATTTCTATAGATACAGGTAGTAACAGTGAAATAATTCTGTTAAGTGTGCTGCAGTTTACTTAAAACCTTGCTCTTTCCTTCACAGGTAGAGAAAACGGGTTAATTTATATCATTTGCCAATAACGGATTTTACTTATATTAGTCAGAAGAAAAGTAAACCTCTAGGATAAAACAGCTTTGTCCCATGATGTCACCACATGTGATTCCATCTGTTTGTATGTGAGATTTACCCATACGTCCAATGCTGTTTCAAAAAGTCAATAAGGAGACTACTTTGAGTTGCAGGATCCCTTTTAGCATTCTTTATGTACAGCTTTAATGAATTTACAGTAAATAGCTTGTGGAAATAAGTGTTTGGGAAAAAAAAATCCATTGTCTTTATGGCTATCAGCTTAATAAGTTCAGAAGCAGCTGGGTAACCAAAAGATTATTTCACATCAAAGGAGTCTCCAATTTACTGATGAAAATTTACAACAGGTTAATAAATTTCTACACTTGTTTTGTGCTGCTATCTGGATCTGAGAGATTGTCCTTTTTGTGTTTCTGAGGTGAGGGCAGGGGGCAGGAATAGGACAAAAAGGAAAAAAAAATTGTCTGTTCTGTTGAAGAAGGAGAAATGCTTAAAAATAGAAATATAAACTTAAAATGCATTTTACTGCCTGCACACAGAGATTTTGGACTGTCAGCACTTGTTACTTTCTACAGCAGATGCAGATCTGGAAGGATGTTTTCATCTTTTTTGTTGTTTGTTTCTTTGCTTCCTTTTTTTTTCCATCCATGATTTTTTTTTGAGTGTGAGGTGCATCATGTGAAAAAAAAACAAACCAAAGAAATGAATGGGATCCTAATCCTTACCAAAGCATTTTTAAATGTCTACTACTCCAGTCTGTCATGCTTTGCTATTTCCTTCTCCCTCCCTTATTGTTGCTAACTAGTCTCTTTCCTTAAAATTCATCTATCCTCACTAGAAAATCCCCTTTCTTTGTTGTTCTTTCCTTCTGTGAAGATGAGGCACGATCTCCATTGACATAATGTGTTTTAGGTAGATGAATGTTGGGATTATTACAGAATTTTTTGCAGTCCTATGCCAAACACTAATTTCAGTAAGGGGGTCCTACCATGCAGGTGCTGGTATGAAAAAAAGACACTCAATGCCCTGAATTATTAAAGTCTGTTTCACTGTAGGGTTTCTTCAATCACTTCTCCCATCAAAAACTCCAAAGACTTATAAAAAGGCAAAATTGAAGTCAAGCCACAGTGAATCAGGTCCCTATATAAACTAACCTCTAATTTAAGGTATACCAAAGAAATGAAGAGTTGTATCTCAGGCCAGGGAGAATGTTTCATGATCATTCATTGCTTAGACAAACAGCAAAGAAGGGAAGCATCTGGGAAAGGCACATTGACTAAGAGCAAAGGACATAACCCACTTCGTATCTACGCATGGCAAATCAATTTAATGTCTTTCATTACTGCTTGAAAACGGAAACTTACATGTGAACAATAAACTTTAATCTGGTTGACAACAGTTTAAAAAATGCACTGAAAGCAAGTTTCAGCTGCATGACATACTTTATGACACTTATTAAAAAGACATACTTGTAAGTCAATTAACCTGCCCAATGGTACATTTTAACTTGTTTTCTATTAGGAAAGGCAGCAAAAGGGCAAAGTTTTTCATTTGGGAAAGTTCTAAGTTGATTTCTTTTTCCTCTTTAAGTGAAGGACATTGCTGGTGTCATCATTCCTAACCAGTCCAATATGAAATATAAGCCATTGGTGCCCACCAACCCATATTGTCACAGGTAACGGTTGCTTATTCCCTAAAACTTTATAGTCATTGCAGTTTGCTATGGTAATTCATTAATTACAGTAATGATGACACCACAGGATGAGGCAGTTAACAAGACACATCTATCTGGATATTACAGAGAGTATCATTTGCACCCAACAGATATAAGGTCGCAAAAGCATTTTAACCAAGCTTCTCTCATCCCAAAACTTTCCCAAATATTTGGGTGTTCTTGTTGCTGTTCCATTTCCCATCCTCCTCCCTCTCATTAAAGTTTGTGCTATTAAACTATAAGCATGCACACACACAGACACAGTCTGTTGTATGTATATATGTATTATATATCTATAAATAAATAATCTATAAATTCTCTGTATAAATATGTATAAATATAAATAATGTGTATAGTTAGGTATATGTATACACAACATACATGATAAATGTGCTTCATTTATATGTGATGTGTGCATGTATGTAGATATACATTTATACATAAAGATTCATAAGTACAAAAGCATACATAAGGACTTTGTCTAAATTTTTAAAAAAATTAGTTAATTGCTATTGATTGTTGGTGGCTTAGCTTTATAAGAACATATATTCTGGAAAGGCAGAAAAGAAAGGAAGGAGAGAACTAAGATTTTCTCCCTTTGGGAAAGTATATTGGATTACACCTTGTCTTATGGCTGTAAGGAGTTGTGTCCCCAAACAGGGCATAAATATTTAAGCGCCAATGGATCATGTAGAGCAACATAAACGTAGACAGGATGGGCTCTTTTGTCCATAGTACAGTGGTTCCAAGAGAAGAGATACAAAAAGAAAAAGCTATATAAATGGTATACCTAATTGCATTCTGATTAATTTAACTGGCAGTGATTAGTTCAACCTGGATTCAGAGGCACACTTTAGTTCTTAATTCTGTCTAGCTTGAATAATTTTAAACCCCCTGCCTACTTTTCCTACTTTTAAAATCATAAAGTCAAAACTGAAACTGGTTGATCTGGTTGGAGTTTGACAACTAAGAACAGTGAAATTTTGTTCAGTTTTGTCTCATGCATGTGTCAGACCTGGTTCACTGACAATTTCAAATTCAGTGACGCTGGATGTGTTAGTTCCTTGAAGTTTGCCAAAGACGTTTTCATCTGCAAAGTTCTTAAAATTCTTGAAAGGCTTGTAAATGTCCTTATTTGGGTATGATTCAAAGGACACTTTTTTCTTATGAGATATTTGATAATTTTACATCATGTCTTTGCTTAGTCTTGGAAGTGTTGAACCAGAACAGCAGTAGTATTTTAATTTCTGTAATAAATATCAGAGGACAACTAAGCAGTTTAGGAACACAGATGTACACATATTTAATTTGTAAACTGAGCTGTCCCTGAATCATTATTATTTTTGTGTCAGGGTTTTGTTTCTTTGCTTTAGCTGTGTGTGAAGTTCTTACATTAAATGAAATCCTTACAAATGTTTAGAACGTTTGTATCACCTGATGGCCATGGCATGTTGCGTAACTTTATATATTAACATTCTCCTTTAGACCTCGTAATCCTTAGAATACTTCAGAAATATGGCTGTTTTCATTATGAATTTCAGATTGGGTATATAACCTGCATCTAACGTTACTGCTCAAGAGTGGAAACAAACTGGGCTTGAAGCAACACTTGCTTTGTGGCCACATCATTTAACTGCTAGATCCTGCCAAGTTTTGCTGAGTGCTAGAGCAAATGTGGTGGTGTGTGCACGACTGCAATATCACTCTGTGCTTAGTCCAGCTGTAACCCTAAATATCTTCTGCCTCAGGAGCAAGGAGGTGATCTGATGGGGCAGTCACAAGGGAAACATCAAGTTTACAACTTCTTTAGTAAGAATTAATGTAACAGGATATTTAGACAGCTAAGACAGAGTTAGTACTGCCTGCTAGAGGAAGTAAGATCAGTAAAGTTCTGCTGGGACTATCCTGGGTTCTTATGGAACACAGATTCACTGATTTTGGGGGTGGCATAAAGAACAAGTGGAAGGGGATGGACTGCTGCATAAACATTTAAAAACTCCTGGGGGAATTATAATGGTTTTTTGAGTTGCCTTTCTTGGATGGCCTTATTGCTAAATGTATATTTTTAGTGTCTGTAATTATATGCACGTGTACATATTTTTGCATACATATGCAGAAAATGAGCCTGAAAAATCCATAAGAACAGAGGAAGGTCTTTGAGTGTTCCATGGCAGTGTTTCTTCAAATGTCAAGAACCAAGCAAAAAAAGAGGAGGCAGGTAGTCACTGAATAGGTAGCTACCCTATAGTGGAGAATTGTGGGGGGGAAATGAAGAAAAAAAAACCAAAACCTTTTAAAATGCACACAAAGCAAGCCTTAGAAGGGTCTACAAACTCAAATGCTCTCAAGAGGGTTTGGAAGGGAAAAGTGCTTTCAACAACTGTTTTTTATCTTCAGGTTTTTCACTTTCTCGAAGGCTGGAAGTTGACCCCAAGGGGGTCATGGAATCTGATTTATTGTACCATGTTTAAATCAACAAAGTCAGTTTCTCAAAGCTGTGTTGGAAGTTGGTGGTAATCTCTCTTGAACTTACGTACTTTCCACTTCCTCCCCCTTTTCATGTTTGTTTAGAGTGAGAAAGACTCTGATATGAGAAGGCCAAGAACATAAAAGATATCATAATCATAAGAGTTGAGTTCCAGTATAGTATGTAATTTTCCAATTACAATGTGAACAAAGCTATGCTTTTCCCCCCCGTTTTTTACTTTGTTTCTTTTTTTTTTTTTAAAAGACTGAAATTTCATTTCTTTCCATGAATGATCATTCAGTGAATAATCAGATTCTTTTATTAATTCTATAGAGACTGACGTCTGAGTCTAAACTTTATATTTTTTCCTTAATATTTCCAAATCTCAAAATATCTGAGAAATATATGTTACAAATGACTAAGAAAAATCAAGGCAACTAGAATGTATTAACCTAATTAACGTTAATTATATAATAAGATAAATAAGATAATTTATTTACTATTTTTTACCACTGACTATGAGGGGATGTGGAATTTTATCATTGCTTCCAAACTAAGAATGTGCACTGGTTACTGTGAACTAGAATCTTAGAGTTGGTTAATTTGCCCTGATTAACTTTTTTTTTAGCACTCCCATTAAAATCTAGAAAAAGGGAATACTTTTGTTTGTTATGGAAGACTAGAAGTGACTTGGGTTGGTGGGGAAGAGAGAACAATATCCTTTCTGTTAAGTTTCAGCAATTTAATTTAGGAATTTGTATTACAAGCTCCTAAACTTCAGAGCTACCTCTTTAAGGCTTGGACTGAGCCTCTTACTTTATAAGGAGGAAACTTCAACGTTGAGTTGAGGCTGGATTAGACTTAATTTTATTCATCACAGGTGGGCATGCTGCAATTAACCCAAATAATTAGCATTGAATAAATCTATCTTAAATTCCAGCACAACTCCTGAAGACAACAGATAATTCAAAGTGGGATTCTGAGCTTGCAAACCAAGATGCTGCTCTGAAACATGCATTTGGGGTGCTGACAATGAAGAGTTTGAAAAACCTGTTTGGCTTACGCCATCTGACTAAGCACTTGAAATGATTACATCATATACCCCAGAAATGATCTTGCCATATTTCCATGTGGCATAGGGGCTTATCTGGATCATTCTTAATGTCTATATCAAAATAATCAACAATAGACAATGATATTTATCTTGAAATGAATAAGAACCCTTTTGGGGTTGAGTACATAACACAAGTGACTATTTTTTTTTTTATTGAAGAAATAGATTAAAAATAGAAAAAAGTCTCACAGGCTAGAAAAATTACAGATATAGAAAAGAAAAAAGTAGTGTAATGTTGTGATTCTTGTCCTGTTAAACTGTGCTAACAGGTCTTTTGTTGTGTGCTAATGCATCATTGTAAAAATGGTGTAGGCACAGCTGTTTTAGATTAAATATGTATATATATACGTGAGCATGTCACACTTGCTTCTTTGACAGAAGGTTGCTACTTTGTAAACATTTTTGAAAATAATAAATATTGTTAATAAAGCAGTCTAGGATTATATTTTATTGTAGCGGTTTATTGTAGTTTTTAAGAGTGGTGTGGGTATTTGATATTCTCTGACTTTAATGTCGAAAGGGATTCTTCCAACAGCATTGTGTGATCCCTTGTGAGCCACAGGTTAAGTCAATTTTTGTATCACAGCTTTTAGAAAAACATTAAAGTCTTTGCATAAAGAGGTAAAGCAACACAGACTAGCATGCTGGTAAAACAAACATTTGAATAGTCATCCTTAACTCCCTTTCTGTCCTTCCATCCTAAAATTTGAACTTTCAACTTTCAACAACCTAATCACAGTTATTCTTTTGTTAGGTTTTGTTGTTTCTGTGATGTTGTGTTTGGTTTTTTTTTTTTTTTTTTAAATTCCCACCTACAGATTGCAATGCAGTCAAGTCCTTAATTTAATAAAGCAAACAGACTGCATTGCTCTATTTTCTCATTATAAATAAAGTTCTAAAAACCTCTGATCATGCGGTAGCCATAAGATCACAGAAAAATTCAAACCCAATGGAATAATTCATTTTTCTAGTCCCACATTCTACATTAATAATTTCCTTTTCTTTTATCTAGTCGTTCCTATATTTAGTATAGCAGCCTACACTATGGCAAACATTGTCTAGAAAAGTCTGTGGGGTTGAATTAAACCCACCATGAAAAAACTACCAACCCTTTGGCAGTTTGTTCCAAATTTTTTTTTACCTAGGCTTGTTAAACATGTGAGCCTGATTTACCATTTAAATTTAATTTAGTGTTCAGACATTGACTGTTACCTTTCTCTGTTCAATGAAACAAATTTTCAAATTTCTAGTATTTTCTCCTCTTTACATTTTCTGTTTAAAAACATTTCTTCCAGTCCTTAGGCTATTTTTTTTGTGAGTCTTCTCTACACTTAAGACTAAGTGCCTAGTGTGGATAGTACAGCTCTGTATAATATGCCACAACCTTTCTTCCCAATGCAGTGCCTGCCCTACTCTGTAAAAACAGCCTTGTCTCTTTGCAGGGAAGCACGGCATGGGAGCACTGAGTGGTCTTTCCTTGCTTGTTAATTTTGTGACTGGCATGATACTGCTGCCCCCCTCAGATTCTGCTTTTCTCTTTTTATACCTGTGGCTTGAATGAGAATTTCTGAAAAAAATTCAAGAGCTTTCTCTTCTTTTACTGAATTAAGATACCTTTTAAAAGAAAAGGAAAAAAGGTGTTTTTTTTTCTTTTGTTAACCAGTTGTTCTCTCATTTAGAAAATGATTTGTTGATATCTCATGCTCTTAACTTTTTCAGTGGAATTTAGGTTTGTGCCCTTTCCAGATATATTATGAGGAATGATTTAGAGAATTATTAATAACTACCATATTGGTATGCAATAATAAAACAAGAGGGTTTTATTGAAATTTCATTCTGAGCCAGAGAAGAACGAGGATTGAGAAGGACAGAATTGCTCCTGTGGATAATTTACTTCAGGATGTTGTAGAAAAGGACATGTCTCAGGGAGAATTTAAATATCTTATTATCTCATGGGTAGTATAAACAGTCTTATAAATAAGTAGGGGGAAAAAAAAGAAGAGGTCATTAAAAGCAAAAGGTGCTGAAATAAGTAATAATGAAATTGCCTTCAAAATCAGGATTATAGAACATAATTCAATAGTCCCACATGTAACTTTAATGTGGGTCAGGGAAATGGCTGAAGCATAGATTGCTCTCACCTCATCTGACCATAGAAATAGAGGGTCTAACAGACAATGTGGTTTATTCACCACATTCTTAAATTCAGACTATAATATCTGTAATCATCCTGTTAATAAATAGCTGTACAACAAGTCCCTTTTGTCAGAAATGCATCACTGAGTGTGCAATAACATGAACTTTCCTATATTGCACAAAAGCCCCGTTGTCTATGGTACAACAGCTCTCTAGGTTTCAATCTGTTTCAATGGGAATTATTATTCTCCTTGTGCTAGCCATCCCTTTTGAGCAGTGCATTTTAAAATCATAACCATAACAAGCCCCACAGACACCTCAAAGAAGTCTCAGAAAGCTGTCCAGGGCTTTCTAATGCAAAGTGTAGGGCATTGCTATGAGAGGCTGAATGTCATCTCCTTTCAAGGGAGGAACAAGAGAGCTCTGAACTGGTAATATCCAAGTGTTAAGAGTAAATCTGAAGCCCGGTGACATCAAAGGAGAAACCTCCTGGATTTCATGGGGCCCTGGATTGGATACTTACCACATTCAGCAAAGCACTTACACATATGCAGATGGTCCTCATTCTCCAAATCATTTAAGGACACACTGAACTTCCAGTAAGTGCTTACAGCTCTGTTGAAGTCAATTTAAGCATATTTTAAAGCAGTTTGTTGAACTGGGAGGAAATGATGAATCTGGGCCTCAGTGAGTTCTATGGAAATGCATGATGTATTTAAATTTAACATATTTATGTAGTAAACTCTAAAGTTCTCCACTGAGTCCAATTGAAAAATGAATAATACATAACCTCTGGCCCTGTGCTTCCTTTGAGCTAGAAAGGCCAAGCAGCCCAGAAGCTAAATGGTTACCTATTTTCATGCCAGTCTTCTCCTCAAATCCCAGCAGGAAGTTTCTACTTAATGGGGAGACTAAACTTGTGTATTCAGCTCTCTATTCATTCCTTGCCAAGATTGTGGAAAACAGCAAGAGGAACTTCAGAGGAGGAAGAAAAATTAATAAATTTGTTAATTTTATTTGCATCATTTCTGACTAGTTTAATTCGTATGCCCTCAGATTATGATTGCCTTCATATAAATTGGACTCAGAAGTTGACAACTTTCATAAACTCTCTGTCAATGAGAAATACCAGTTATGCATAAAATTTAGTGCTTAATACAGTTTTTATTTTATTGCTAAAGGTTTCTGTGTAGCTGAGATGATTTAAGCACTCAGTAAGTTTCAGGGGAAAGTGCATAGTAAAATGAAGAACAACGTCTTGCTCTTCTCTGTAGCTCTTAACTTTTCCAAGGCATGTATTTCTTCCAACTTGTGTTTTTGCTACAGGAACTCAATTCACTGAAGGAAAAAAAAAAAAAAAAAAAAAAAAAAAAAAAAAAAAACACAAACAAAACCACAACCAACCAACCAAAAAAATCAAAACACCTACAATTTTAAATAAACTTTTTAGAACAAAGACTTCCCTTTTATTCAAATATGTATGCAAGGAAAAAATAATCATGCAATATTTTCACCAGAATGAGATTTATGGGGCACTTCTGACAACTGCCTACATGTTGAAATGCACTTAATTCTGTGAGTGATCTCCAGAGTTTCAGATTTGTTTCCAACCATTTTGTGCCTTATGCTGCTAAATTCTATAACTCTGCTTGGCAGGCAGTGTTTAGTAAAGCAAATGAGATGAATTTATCTTTTCTGAAGATATCCAGGGTTTCTGCTACTGTTGTTAAAGCCTTAATACTGTAAACACTGATGTATCATATTTACCTATATAAGTAAAATAGGATGACTCACAAGAACGAAGCCAGCTATTAGGTGCATAGCTACAGGCATAAATTGTTGTCTTGGTCTATGGTACACAGTTTTACAGACTAGACAGAAAACTACTGCTCCAGATATGCATTTCTAGGTACTTTCAGTCTCTCTGTTGTCAGAGGCAGCAAAAATATCATGCTGAACACGGTGCAAATGATACCATAAAGTAATTGATATTATTAAAAATGGCTTTCTTCTCATTGTGAAATTCAGCATATCTGTAAGTTTAATGCCACTGAGGGAAGTGGATGGCTGAAAGAAGTAGTACTGAAGGGAATATCTTTCTTCAGATTAGAACCTGGATGATTAGGAAAACTTATATGGGTACACTGCAATTAAGGTTTTTTTATTACTATTAAATGTTCTTCGTAAAGTGTAAAAAAAAAAAAAAGGCATTGAAAATGTGCCATTTTGTGAACTATTTTTTCCTCAGCCATGGCAGGAAGCCAGATGAAAAGCAGTTAGAAAAGAAGGCGGCTCTGGCAAAAGTTTTGCAGACATGTAGCATGAGAGAGGATGATTTCAGAGGCATTATTATTTTTGTCATTTTAATAGAGTTACTGGCCCTGCATTAACAGAAAGTGACTCTTAGAGATATTTACCATAGTTACCTGTCATCTGTATGTACTAATATCTAGGGTGTGGGAGATTTTCACTAAAGGCAAGTTTCAGGGCTGGCCTGAAGCTATATGATGGATTTCGCAAGCACTTAGACAGAGACCCTTGAGAGCTATATAAAATCTTGAACATAGACCTACTTTCAGGCTTTCTCCCACTTGGGTAGCCCTTGCACACACCAGATTTGCTATGATACATGAGTGCTCACAGCTGAATACTGGCGTTGTCCGTTTAAGACTTCTCTGAGCAGTCTATCGTGCTGCAGACTGTGACACCAGTTTGATATTAGACACAAAAAACACTCTCTGCAGCCCCAATTAAAAAATAAAAGTGGGGCTCCTAATACCAGGAGATATTACCCAAGACAAACTGCTACCAAGTACCAAATATTGTATCAGCTAAAAAATAAAATTTTTACTGGAGAAAAATTGCATTTAACAGATATAGTGCTATTTTGGAAGCAGTGGTTGGAATGCATTTTACCTCTACACAGCTGCGTGAATGCAAATAATGGTAATGTATCTCCAGGATTTTTATGTCTGTTAATCCTGGGATAGCAATGACACAATTTATTCTAAAATATTGATATTTTTCTATATGTCTTTCTATATGCATATATATGCATAAATGAGCACAAGGATGTAAATACATACCTGTGATTATGATAAAGATACATTACTTTTCATTTTTAGATTACAAAATACTAAAGAAGAAGGTAAGAGTGAGTCCTGCTGTTTTACACCTGTTTTATTCCTGTTTTACAGGAATAAAAGAAGATGTGAAGCAAGTTACATAGTCAGCAACTTCTTAAATTGGGAAAAAAAGCGCCAAAACCTTGTTTCCTGACTGCAGGCTCCTTCTGTCTACTTGGAACCACTGCTTCTCCTAATTCAATCCCAGCTATTGAGTGCATTAGAAAAGCATGATAAAACTTGTCTCAAGTGTTCACTCCATTGTTCTGATTGAAAAATAAAAAGAGCAGCAAGAATAACAACCAAAAAACAACTCCAAACAAACAACCAACAAAACACCACACTGTAAAACAAAGGCTAATGTCAGCAAAAGACTAGAGCACTGGTCGTAGGTCTCACAGGCATTTGTACCAGATCTGCTCTTCTCCTCCTTACTCCTTGATAATTAACCGTCATTTCTGCACTTCCTCATCTTCTTCGTATTGATCTTTCATCATATAATGGGTGCAAACAGCAAGAGGAAGGCTTAATAACAAACATTAAAATGAATAAATAATTGCAGCCACAAATCTTCCTCAATGAACTGATTATTTGTTCAGTGACAATATTACAAGAAATTGGCTTTACATAATTTAAAAGGACACCAGCAAGTAGGGATTTTTTTAATAGCATTTTTCCTCTCTACACTCTCTGAAAAGCTGGTGGGGGTGGGGTGGTGGTCTTTTCTTCAAAAGAGTAAAAGGGCTTAACTTCCAAACCACTTTTCCAGCATCTTCATGATATTCAGTAAATTTCTGAGGAGGTGAGAATGACTTATCAGTGATCAGGAGTGAATCACCTTTCTTGGAGATCTGCAAGAGCATTGACCCAGGGTGTTTGTGTGCCTGATTTTCCTGTCTAGAACCTGGGTATCTTATAGATCTGAAAGTTGAGAGCTCCAATTAGACGACTGAAGGCAGACAAAATGAAAAGACTGAAGAAGTGGTCAGGTGAAGAGACCTTAGATGAAGAGAAAACTTCCCATGTGGAATGAGCTGAATTCGTCCTCACCCCTTCTCTCTGAGCAGCACTGTAGCTGTGGTATCCTCACAACCACATGACAGCATAGGAACTGGAGCAGTGCTTGGACTCCTACAACCTGCAATATCAAGAACCCTCCTGCCTCTTCTTCTGCAGGACAGAGCTCAGGCCTGTGCCCTGGCCCTTCCTTAGGCACATCCTTAATCCTGTCCTTATTAGGATAGTTGAGGCTCCTGTGTTAAGTGGCTCAACGTTACTAAGAACACTTTAATAATCCATAGCTGACTTGAAATGTTGGTGAATGTGAGGGAATGTCTGCCCTCAGTGAGGGAATACTATGCCATGGTGATATTGCAGGTTCCAGTACAAGCTTGATACTTTATTCTTAATTCAGAAATCCAACCTCGTGCAGTCACCCTTATCACAGAGACTGCAAGTATCAGCATCATAGGAGTATCAAACTTTGCTACTGCCTCTGCCTCAAACAGTCTATGAGCTTAGTGCACATCACTAGATGTTTCAGAGCTATGATGGGTCTGCCTGATAAGAACACCTATCTGTGGCATGTCCTAGACTCCTAAAAATAAGAGGAATTATGAATACTATCTTTTTTTTTTTTTTTTTTTTTTTTTTAAGCCAAGACTTAAAAGGGGACAGGTCAAGTGTGCTTTATTCACTAACGTACTTCTCATTCAAAAAGCTCTATAACTAGACGTCCACACGTTGAACAAGTAATGACCTGAAAACAGCACAATTTACAGGATGATATGCTGGCAGAAAGTTTTGTAACACCTCCCAGAAGTGCACTTTCCAGAAACCCACTGTACATAAACATAAAGGTCTGCAATCTGTCAGTTAATATTAATGTGGTCATTTGCTGGTAAGTTGTAATAACATGATGCACATGGGACTTGCTACACTGACCTTTTTGGTG
Organism: Myiozetetes cayanensis; assembly: GCF_022539395.1. Lineage (NCBI taxonomy): Eukaryota > Metazoa > Chordata > Aves > Passeriformes > Tyrannidae > Myiozetetes > Myiozetetes cayanensis. Next base: position 66,930,597 of record NW_026087631.1, read on the forward strand.
GAAGTGATTCATTAAATGGTCACTCATTTAGACAGCAGTAACTATTTGCACAGCTATTAACATTTTAGAACTTAACTACGTATTTATTGCTTTCAAAAAGAAGTTTTTTACCAAGGTTAGTTGAAGACCAGATTTTTCATTATTCAATAAAGAAAATAATTTAAAATACAGAAGCATCCATTACAAAGGGGTGGGACATTTATATGAAATGTCTAACTTCAGATTAGTCTAAATGTCTGAGCTATTATCTGTGTGCTTTTAAACCCAGAAGTACAAATCATTGCTTTCCCTGTCAAAGGCTAAACAAAAACCTTTCTTTCTTTCCTGAGCTGCTTTTCCCTTCTTCATTCCAACACTGTTTAAAGAGTACAGAGAAAACATGGAAAGTGGTCAAAGCTGTTAAATCACTAATAATATAACCCTAAACCCAAAACCATCAACTTCAGTAGGTACCTGCTTCTGTCAGCTATAGTTTACCTGACTTTTGCTAATCTGTATTTAAAATTTGTACCGACTAAAATTAAACGTAGATACAGAAATTCCTACACAAATTTATTTTAGCACATTCCTAACGCAAACAAAGTACTTTTTCTTGATGTCTTGATGGGTGCCAGACACTTTCTCATCCAGTTTGCTTTTAAAATTCCTCAGAAGTGTCCCAGACACAAAAGCTCTGAGCTGGCAGATATTCACACACAGCTTCTGTTTTTTTTCTACTCCCTTGGCTTCCTGGCCATAGGTCAGAGCACTGGGGTTGTTAATCTTATCTACACTCATTTTAACTCCCTCTGCCATAAAGTGGTGGGATGGTCTTTCTATTTTGTGAAAAATTTAGAAACTTAAGTGAAATAGAGAATATATTTTGGTCTTAAGGTGTGTGGGAGAGTCACTGATGACTGCAGCAAGATTTCAGTCTGGGCAGCGATCGAGTGGAATTACGTACATGGATGTGGGGGAACAACATCCTCTTTAATTTAATGATTTTTGTTCCACATTTGTAGACTTCAGGTCAGTCACAAAATACAGTGGCCTTTTGGGCCTTGTGTGGCACAAACCTACGCATATTTTTGTCGTCTTTTAAGTTGCTGTGTATCCAGGAAGTCAATAAGCCTGAAATGCGTAATGAGAACATAGAAGCCTCACCATTCAATCATCAGCAATATCCTTCAAGAAGAATGGCATCTTTTCAAATTTCCCAATGCAGTGCCTCCAGAGATGGTGTGATGAGGCATGCCATACATGACCAGCCATCAAATATTAAGAGCAACCGTAGGAGTGACAGGATCGTTCAGCTGAACAGTTACAGTCAGTCTGGTTAGCAAGGGATCCTTCTTTGCTTCCCAATGAACTGTTACAGGGCTTGCATTTTTGCAAACCTCTCCAGTGTCTCCTCTGTTTGCAAAAAGCATTAAAACAAATCTAGGAAAGCACAACTCCACCGGGAAGTGGAGCAGCCATGCAAAATCCTAACAGCCCTAAACACTCCAAACTAGACTGTTGTTTCGTAACATGTTGATCACAGCAAGTCTGAATGGCATGTGCATGTGCTGTAGATAGATGGTACATTTGCTTATAAATGAAGTGGGGAAAACAGCCGGGGGAAAATAAGCTGTTAGCTTGGCCCATGGGAGAGCAGAGTTCAAGTTCTGATTTAACCACACAAACATCCACAGACTAATGTGACAGTTTACTCACTCATACCTCACTTTGCTTTTGCAAAGTGACTATGATAGTTGCCTTTCCATATCATTATTAAAAGAAAACAAGCCCTTTTGTTAGCTTTCATTGAGTGTAAGACACTTAGTCATGTGCAAACATATAGATTGACACTTCAACCTGAAAACAACTGTAAATGACTCAGCCCCAATTATACAATACATATGCAAAAAGATTCAAGACAGTGGTAACAGACAGCCCACAAGTTGGTTATATTATTATGCCAGCATAAAAGAAAATAACAATTAGGAATCAAAATAAATATAATATAGTTCTTGAGTAAGACAAATTTTACCATATGAATTCTTCAGTGTTTCACAACTCTTGCTTTGCCTTCCTTTTTAGTTTAGCATTTAGCAACATTATTTCATGAGTACTTTACACTACGTTCAGTATTAATGGCATAATTAGCTGTGGAAAATATTTAGTTGTCGCCTTGTATTTATTTATGTTCCTGGGATCATGTAAAGTTCTGCTACATTAAAATTTAATTTGAAAGAAAAAGAATTTTATTCATTTTTCAGTGTAATGACCATTTCTGCTTGGCTTATAGGAATGATAAAATATTGTTTGAACACATTTTTCCATTTGTTTTCCAAGCATTTATGTAAACTCCTAAAGAAAACACTTCAATGCTTTGTTGGCTGACTATTTGACAAAAGAATTGTAGACACATATTTTATTCTCAGCATCTTGTCAGGAAATGTTCGTAGTCCCATCCATTATTTAGCACTTAATTTGTTAATCAATTGATTGATTGATTTGGGGATATTTTACACTGGGATTAACATGCACACACACAAAAATCTTGTCTCTATGGTAAATTCAGGAAAATTGTATCAGAATATAAAATGTTCTGGTGTTTACAGATGTAGATTGAATCTGTCATGGGTTGGCAACTACTGAAAATAATTCATTGCTTTGAACATAAATATTTTGGATCAAACCTCAGAACTCATTTGATTTGGTGTGATTATTCCTTCCATGTTCAAGAGTATGTGAGGCCATTCTGCGGGAAGGAAATGATGTTTATTGCATCATTTCTTCTGAAGAAATTATTTCCCAGTATAGAAACAAAAGCAAGCTACTGTCAACCTCAGAAGTTCTTCAGTGCCATGGTGTTTAAGGACCTCAGACCTTTTCACCATACTCCTCCTCAGAACACCAGTTTAATGCTCTAGAAAGTCCTTTAGCTGATAATTACTGGAAGCTGTACATATATATTCCTTTTATGGTGTTCATAACAGACAGGGCTGTAGTCTGAGGCTTGTATTTCTTGGTAACAGCACTGCTTTAAGCAACTCCCCATTTCCCTCCCTTTCCATGAGTTGTTGGATGATGATCAGTTGCAAGATGATCATTTGTGAGACTGCACTTTTGCTCATGGTAATGGGGCAGGCTGACCTTTGGTTAGCTGTAATATGAGTGCTGTTATGATCCCTAACTGATGGATACTGTGGCCCTCCTGCCACACAGAATTTAGGGGCCCTCATGTTCCCAGCCCTAGCTCTTAGTGATTTAAACTACCTGCACTTCGTACTCTACTACTGAGCCTCCTTCAAAAGTCAGTTTGGGTAAAACTCAGTGGAGCTGCTGAGGTCCCTCCTGAGTCCTAATCTGGATATATTCCACCCAATATATTCAACAGTGCAGTTCCAAGTCTGTAATACCAGAGATGGGGGACTGTATGATTGCTCAATGCTCTACTGTGCTACTAATTCTTTAAACTTGTAGCATTTTGACAATTATGCCACCAGGGTTCTTGTGGGGTATCCAAAATAAAATTGCCTTTAACTTAGCTTTGGCTTGAGCGAACTGCTTCCACACAGAGCAAAATAACTGTGTTTATCTGACCAAAAATCCTTTGTGCAGCTTTTGAACTTACACAACAGCAAATACTAAGAAGGATGTTAAATGGGACAATTGCATAACTCCGTATCTTAACCATATGTTTGCTTCACTTATTGCTTTTGATAATATTGCAGTTTTGTGTTCCGTGTTCCCTTTTGTGTTAGTGTGTGATTGTGCACAAAGGCAAGGACTCCCTTTTTGGTGAATAGAGAAAGAAGAACCTATTGTAAAACTGGGATGAAATCCAACCATGATAGGCCAAATGTGATTGTAGGTTTCCAACTGCCTTTCACTGTGTTCTGCACGTAAGCATCCAAAAGTGGAGCTGACTCTCATATTTGGATTTTTTAGTGTAGCAGGTTGTACATTGAGAATACTGGGACATGGACCAACATGGGAGACAATCCAGAGACTAAGAAAACTGCCACTGTGCTAACTGAACTGCCTGAATTAAATCTCAAACACCTCAGCATTAGATGCTCAAGTGATTTCTACTTCCATCTGAATGTGTTCCAGATTTACCATGAGGCTTACCTTTTGGTTTTGGAAACTCTTTTTCCCCTGTTGATTTGACTGTGGTAAAACATCTCACATACACAAAAACATATGCAAGTGAAAGGAAAAGAAATGGGCAGGAGAAGGGGGGGAGGTGATGGGGACCAACAACTTGTTTATCAGATTCAAGTTGAACCATCTGTTGTTAATGATTAGATCTTCAGCTTCCAATTTTCATTTGAATGTTATTGCTCATTTCTAGCTGGGTACCGAAACGTCACTTACCAGTGCATGCAGGATTCTAAATAAGAGACTATTCAGATTGGAAATCTGTTGGAGGAGGAAATTATGTTCCCTATTATACAGCAAAATACGTTTTCTGACACTGACACTTTCTGGTATTGTGTTGTTGACTTTTTAGGGAAGGAGACTCAAGGTCTGAGTCTGAAAAACTAAGTCACTTGTGGTGCAAATTACATTTGGAGTAGAGGAGGTTTGGTGAATGTCATGGGTCCACGTCCTGACCTCAGGCACAGTGGTGTAAAACAAGAAAAAACATGAAGACATCAAGTATTTATTCCAGATCTACAGCAAAGGGAGGGGATTCAACATCTGTCAGTGGAAGTTTAAGATGGTGCTTTCTGTGCAACACTGCTAGAAGATGTATTTTAAAATAGCAATAACACAATTTGCACCTGTTTACACTTTTTTTTTTTTTTGCTTGTTTTCACTGTTGTAGCCCCTTCTAATTTCTTTTGTAAATACAGCAACATAATAGTAACTTTCAGGCTGGAACCTGGTTGGATGCTTGTTCTAGTGCAGAGAGCAAGAATGAATAAAACCCAAGGTACTTAAATCTCCATTAGTAAACCTGTGAATGGTTATCTGCAGATACTTCACAGAGTAGAAGTAATAACTTTTTTTTTTTTGTATATAAAAAAAGTCAATGTCACTGCAGCTATATTATCTATTGCTAGAACAACTGACTTGTTTTACCATACTCTTTATACTACTAACATTTCTGAAAGGCAAAGATGTGCTCAGTTTCATTTCAAAAGAAGAAAATCATAAGACAGTGTTTCTTAACATCATTTCTGTTCATAGCCCCTCTTTCTTTGATTGTCTATGAGCAATTAAAGATGGTCTATGAAATTATTTCAAAGATTTAAAATGAAAATATAAAGCATGAATACATATATTCATACAAACAACAAAAAGAAAAACAAGCCCAAATCAATGAAATAAAGAACAGTACAAAGTCTAGCCTCATTGTGAATCGATTGTATATAAAAATCATTGTGACAGCCTAGCACAAGATGATCTATGTTTTTTGGCTTTGTTTCTTTCCCCTGTTTTTTTTTGGTGTGGGTTGTTTTGTTGTTTTTGTTGTTTTTTTTTGTTTTTTTTTTTTTTTCCCCAAAAAGAGGTTAGGTCGCCCTTTTGCCTTAATTTTTTTCTTTACCAAGTGACAAGATGACTTATCAAAGGATACTCGTAGCAGAAAATCCAAAAGTATTGTTTGGGTATTGAAAAATCCTCCAACAATATGAGGCACTTCCTCGTCTTTTTAAGTTAAAAACAAGAAAAATCTAGTATCCTTCTCCAAAGCACCTAAGTGACTTCTGTATTCAAGCATAAATCACAGAGGTACTTTGGAGTCTAGATCCCACTGGGATCCTAAATGCTTATATGATTTATGAAAATAGGATGTATAAGGCTGTGTTACTTAGGTAATTCAGAAAAAAATTGCTCCTAAAGGAAGAGCTGATCTGGTTGGTTTTTGCAGTTACTTTGTTTGTTTTGCAATCATATTTTACTTATGGAATTTTTGTGCTCTTATGCTTGCGGGCTGTGACAGAGCATTAATTTGCTATTTTTCACAGCTTGCATTCAGCCTATAGAATTTTTTCTATTGATTGCAGGTAATTAAATTGTATTTGTTTGCTTTCATCACTAATGTGGTTTGTATGGGAGTCTGACCTGCCATCTCTATGGTACATATAATAGTGTTTTATCTGTGTTGTACCTAAGTTTTAGCATCAAAAAAAAAAAAAGAAGCAGAGAGAGCACTTGGTGGTTTGAACTAATAATGTTGAAATACTTGTGTTACCATGTTGAAAAGCTTAATCATCTGTATTCTATTTCTTCTATCATGCCCTGGAAAAGGAATGAGATGTAGTAATTTACTGTTGACTCAAATGTGCTTTCTGTATCTTGCATGTGGCAAGAAGAGACACATTGCTGCAGACTGATTTAAGTGCTGTGTCTAAGTTAAAGGAATGCTATGCAAACCTGAGAAATGGAAATCCTTACGGCTTCTGTGCAACACAAGTAAGATGAATATTAGAATTATGACTGATATCCAGCTACATGATAAACCAATGAGCAGGATGTTTGCAGCCCATCAAAACAATAAAAATAGTCTATGAATGTTACCTATGATATTGTATATTGAACACTATGTAGTCATGGAAATATATAAATACAGTACTTAAAAAACATACACCTTGAAACAAAAATGTTGTATTGGTAACAACCAGGCCTGAGTCCTCTTTAATGTATAAAGAGAGCAATTAGCCCATTAAAAAGCAAACAATGGGTAGGCATAGAGTATAAGAACGATATTTGACAGAAGGATCCATTATGTGGTGTACGAGGAATTGACTAAATGAAGAGGAAGGCCATGTAGTCTCTGGATTCAGGCACTTAGAAAGTAATTTTAGCTACGGCTTTACAAGAATGCTTGAGGGTATTGATACCTGAGGACCTGCAAACAGGTCCTGGAGCAGCTACTTGTGAGTCACTGCACCATGATGTGTCATTAACATGTGGAGGTCCATGGAGAGCTTGAAGATCCAGGTGCCTTGGGAATGAATATGTAGAAAACATGACCTGTGGGAAAAAATAACATAGGGAAAACTTCTGATTTTCATTTTCTCCAAGTGTTTAAAAACATCAGCCAAAAATTTACCTAGTCGTTGCAATGCTTTAAAAAAAATCATCTGCTGACAGTGGCATTTTAGCTGAAACAATAGAAACCAGTGTTTTTAATTTAGAAGGACTTGAGCTCTGTTTCAATAGATGGTGAGCATTGCTAGTAGATCAACACTGTGTGGACTGCAAACCAGTGAGCAGTATGGTGTCAACTTATCTCCTTGGGCTTTCTCTAAAGGATAATTTTAAGGATCTAAATGTTCAGTAAGATGTACCTATCTTTGATTAAAAGAAATTTTAACAGAGAAGCACTCAATTTCTACAGAAGACCTTATTTGTGGTTTGGCTAAAACCTTCAGCCCTCAGTGCATGGTGCATGAATGTAAGTGTGATGGTTGCCATCACAGCCAGCACGCTGCTGTTTCAATGCATTTGAAGCATTATCATCTCCAGAATTAAATGCATGACCAGTTCTGTGCTTTGGAACCAGAATTAAATAGCTGGGGTCTAAAATGTGCCTGGGTTGTCTAGAAACTGGGAAGAACTGTATTGTACAATTGTGTTGCATTCTACATGTTTCTCATCACAGAGTTACACTTCTTGGCTTCATAAGAATAAAGTTTGTTTTATAGAATCTGTTTTGGGGAAATATCAGGTCTTCCCAAGCGAACACTACACATAATAAGGCCCTACTTCCCAGGAAGTGGATGGACATCCTCTACTGTTGGGAAGCAGAGAATAAATATTCTTGTTTATTTGTTTATTTCCACATGTGGCCTTTGATTTCTTTCATTAAAATGCTTTTATCTCAATCTATGCATTTTTAATCCTATTTTCTCTGCCTTTTTTCACCCAGGAGCAAGAGTGAGAGACTGGTTTGGTCATCACCCAACAGCCAGTCCAGGTCAACCATCATGATGTTCTTCTAGTTTTTGAACATCATAATTTACTTTTTTTTCTCTTTTTTTTTTTTTTTAAATTTTTTTTCCTCCTCAAGTTCCTGTATTATGAGAAACACTGAGTAACTGTTCCTCTTTTACCTATTCCTCACTTATCACTGAACTCTGTTCATCACAGGTTGTAGGTTTCCATGAGCAGCTCTTTCTTACCTCACTAGAGCTTCACCCTTTTTCTTGTTGGAAAATACATTGCCTCATACCAATTAGTCCCAAGACAGGACATTTGTTCTCCAAAGCAAGTTCTGTGTTGATGAAGGAGAATGTGAAGGCCTCTGGATTCCAGGTGGTTTAATTACCCACTTATCTAAATGTTATTGCACCTACGGACAATAGATGCATTTTGACTGCATTCTATCACTACCATCAAATTAACTTTGGCAAAAGCCAATTAACTACTGTAAATTATTCTACTTCAATTAAAAGAAACAGGAATTGTGAAGGACTTTAATATATTAATTTGAATTCAAAGACTTATGAGGCACCAAAAAGAAAAGCTGAATTCCTTTTTTATAAGAAATGAGAAATTATCTGGAAGGAATGCAATAAAAAATAAGGATCAGGCTAAGTGTCATTATCATTTTAACTTAATTTGTCAACAGAGTAATATATCTAGCTATATTACTCAGTTGACAAATCAATAACAGTTATAATGAAACTTTATACGATTTTACTTTTATTTAATTAGTTGCATCAATATTTTTTTTTTTATTTCAGTTGCACATGAATGCATCAAAATATAAATGATGGAAGTAGGTTAATTATAAGCCCTCAAAACATACATATTTTAGAAACAAAAAGAAATTTACAGTGCAAAATGCTATAAGTAATGTAATTTGCAAGATGGTTTGTTAAGCTGGCTAAAGGCCATTTTCTTAAATAATACTACTAATAACAACAATAATCCATGTCTTTGTCATAAGTTATTTGAATTTTACAGAACTGTGGTGAGTTGCCCCTGGCTGTACACCAAGTCCGCACTAAAGCTGCTCTGTCACTTCTCTCCTCAGCTGAACAGGGGAGAGAAAAAACAACAAAAGGCTTATGTCTTGGTGCAAGGACAGGGTGAGATCACTCACTGTCGTGGGTAATACACACTCAACTTGGAGAAATTATTTTAATTTACTGCAAATCTTATCAGAGGAAAGTAAAGAGAAATAAAACCACATCAAAAAACACCTCAGTTTTACTCCTGAATTCACAGAATCACAGAATATCCTGAGTTGGAAAGGACCCACAAGAATCACCAAGTCCAGCTCCTGGCTGTGCACAGGATCATTCCCAAGAGTCACACCCTGTGCCTGAGGGTATCATCCAAATGCTTCTTGAACTCTGTCAGGCTCGGTGATGTGTCCACCTCCCTGGGGAGCCTGTTCCAGTGCCCAACTACCCTTGGGGTGAAGAATTTCTTTCTATTACCCAACCTAAACCTCCCCTGACACAACTTCAGACCATTCCCTCAAGTCTTGTCACTCCACCTGCTCTCCCACTGCAACCCAAGGGAAGGGAGAAGAGAGCTGGGGTCAGTTCTTTGCAGGTTGTCTCTGCTGTTCCTGCCACCGCAAGGGTTGGATTCCTCACGCCCTTCCCCTTCTTCACTGTAGGGTCCTTCGTGTGAGAGACAGTCCTTCACAAACCACTCCAAAGTGAGTCCTTTCCACAGGCTGCTGTTGTTCACAAGCTGCTCCAGCATGGGTTTCCCACCAGGTCACAAGTCCTGCTGGAGTATGGACTCCTCTCTCTACAGAGCCACAGGTTCTACCAGGAGCCTGCTCCAGCATGTGTTTCTCATGGGGTCACTACCTCTTTTAGTCATCCACTTGCTCCAGTGTGGTCTCCTCCATGGATGCAGGTGGATCTCTGCTCCCCCATGGACCTCCATGGGCTGCAGGGGCACAGTTGCCCCACCATGGGCCGCAGCAGGGGCTGCAGGGGAATCTCTGCTCCAGCATCTGGAGCTCCTCCTGCCCCTCCTTCTGCACTGACCTGGGTGTCTGCAAGTCTCTCCAGTTGCAAAGGTTTCTGGGCAGTAACTTTTTTCCCATGTTAAATACATCATCCTACAGGCACTACTGCCTTGGCCATCTTGGTGCTGTCTAGCATTGGCCCCAGTGGAAATAGGGAAGCTTCTAGCACATTCTTACAGAAGCCACCCCAGTAGCAACCACTGCTACTGAAACCTGGCCACACCAACCCAATACAGGAACCATCTCAAATAATGGATGTGAAGTTATTCCCTCAGATTTTTTTTTTCCCCTTCAAATCTCTTTGCTCCCAAGGGTAACACATTTTATTCTCTGCAATGGAATGTGACTCCAACATGAAGATAGTGAGTCATCTAAAAAAAGTGTTATCCGGTTCAGTGGTGCTAAGTACATTTGATGCATTATGCATAGAGGGGGGGAGTGGTAATTTAAGAGGAATTTACACTATGCTATTTTATGTATTTATTTATCTTTTTTTAACACTGTTACAATGTTACAATCTAAGCAACTGCTGAATCAAATGACGATTATACTAACATTAAGCTATAGATCACCTCCTTAAACAGACACTGGGAATTACATTTCTGTGGTGCTACACAGCACTTTTAAAGTAGGCTGTTGCAATTATGCCACACAATTACCTAAGTGGCCCTGATTCAGGAATGTATTAAACATGCTTAAAATTAAATTAAAATGAAGCTTGTGTTTAAATACTATCCTACATAGGAAGGTGTCCTAATTTTTTTCTGTTAGGTAGGAGATTGCTGCATTAAATCAATAGGTACTTTATTCAGGTATTCGCTGTCATCCCCAGGAATGCTTGCACTGAAGCCACAGACAGATGGCATCCCAAAGGTGTTAAAACAGCCATCACTATTGTCCCATCATTACAGCTTTTCCTCCCCCAGTCTGTGGCATATCACAGGGCAATGGATGAAGATGCATGTTTGGCTGTTGGGAGTGGGGGCAGTATCCAGCAGTATGATTTCCACAGTAAAAATCTCAATCAAAGTGTCTCTTCTCAGTGTTAGACTGGACAGATCCTGGCCAGAGAAGATGGAGATTTAGTTATGTGTGCATTTCCTTCATCCTCTGGAGTAGATTCAAGCCTACATTTCTCACCCCTAAGTAAAGCACTTTAATCACTATGGTGATGGCTATTTAATAAGAGGAGAGCATGGTTCTTATTCTTCTGAACATAATAGAATTAAGTTTTGTTGGATTGACAAAAAAGAAAGAGTCACAAAAGCTCCAAAACCTCAAGCTGCAATTCCTTGCTCAGTGGCAAGCTCTTGGCACTTTCTTGGCTTCTCTTCCCTCTTGTAAAGATTATTTCATGTAGAAGGCATACATTGCCTAGAGCTCAGGTTTACCCTTCTTCCAACTAAATGTCCTTACACTGATAGCAGAAATTTATATTGAGTCTTATTCTCTGACATTTTATTTGCTGATTCTTGACTCTACCTCTCTGTCTTGTAGAAGCCTCATCTAAAGGAGGACTGGGGAATAGAAAACTAGATTTTCAGTTTTCCATGTGGTAAATCAATACTAAATACTAAATACTGTAATGATAATATTCCCCTTGTATCAGTCATTAGGCTGTAAGCATGACTTCTTACCTCAGCCTTTTCTTGTCAAGAAGGATTTTTCCTTTACAAGTCAGTGGCTATTTGTACAACTTTACTCCTCAGATGTTTTTTAAAGGCTGGACTTCACCTCCCCCCTTGCAGAGGAGAAAGTTCTTTAGCTCTGCTTCTACACTCAGAAAAGGATTTAAAGAATTGAAGGAACCAGGCCATACCACAGCAGTCAATCTAAGGGACTGGACCATCAAAGAAGATAATGTGAAGTTTAGACGATGTGAATATTCAGGTAAAAATTTCCCATTTGAAGAGTCAGTATCACCAACGTTGCAATTCACAAATGAATTCTTGTTGCTTTTGCTAGCTCTCTTCTGGATGTTTCCTTTTGTCGCTTTCTCTCAAAGACTGTGGTCTTAATGTCCCTTTAGGAGTAGTCAAGAGATGTAAAGGACTGGACACTTGATATCTCCGGGGTAAAAGGAAACAAATAAGCAAACAAGCAAACAAAGCAAAACAGAAAAAAAAGGTCCTTATTTTTCTCTTGCCATTTTGTTTTCATAACATAATTTTTGAAAATAATAAACTCCAAAAGTTTGGGAAATAATATACAGATTTCAGCTTATAGAGCTGTGACAAGATAAAGAAAGGAAGGTACCAAATGTTTACCCCTACAATGAGCATCAACGATCCTTTCAACAGACATAACAGTAGGTGATTTTCTTCTTCCAGAGGTTTTGAAGAACACTGGAAATAGAACATGAGAATCAGTCCTTAGGAATGGATTTGTACAAGAACTAATATAATATCTGACCATAGTAGTTGAACATCTGTGTGTTTTCTGTAATAATGTGTTTTCATTTCTACTATTTCATAACTGTTAAAATTTTTATTAAACTCAAATAGTTATGGGGTTTTTTCCTTCTTTACTCTTCCCTTTATTCTTCATTGACTACTTGCCCCTTTATCGCTCAGAAGGAAAAGAAATGAGTATTTAGAAAGGTACTTGGTATATTAAAAGAAAGCCAAAAATTAATGCATTTTTGCATTACAAAAAATTTTCTGTGCTGTTTAAGTTCATTACACTGAATTATTTGTGCAAAAGTTACATAATGAAAATCTTTTAAAAGGAAACGTCAGTGTTTTCTTATTTATAATGAACTTAGAGGTACATTGAACAGGTAAAATATATTTCAGTAGTTATGTTGAACAGGTAGGTATATTTAATTGCTTACATATTAATTCAAAGGAGAAGCTATTCAGATACTGTTATTTTTCTCATCTCTCAGTTGCAATAAGTGTTTTAAATTAAAGCACTTGCTCTGAAATCAAATGACCATGAGTTAACATGGACTCAGGAACACTGAAGTGATCTCTTGGCAAGGGTCAGGCTGTGTATATACACAGATCTGGCCCTTAGAAATACTTTTAGGTCCTTTAATTTCTTATTCATGACTATCTTCATCGGTTCCAAATGAGTTGACCTCACATGCCCAAATCTAGACAAAGCAAATTCAAGTTTAAACTCAGCCTGGTGGGGGTGGGGGTGTGGCATACGAGCAGTACTGAAATGTGAAGATGTTTTCTTAAAACACATTTTGAGCATGTATCTTGATAGCTAGAGAAGAGACTGTATTTACAAGTGGATTTATAGCCAACTAATGTAGCTTTCATTTGAAAGTGCAAAATGCAGTGAGTTGAAAAGTATCCTGATAGTAATTGTAACAGGCTGATTTGTGTTACTAGGAAACTTTTTTCTCTGACTTGTGTTGTGGTTTTAAAAACTCTTTGTAGCACAATTCTTTATCAATGTTTCCACAGTATAAACTCTGACATCTCTTGTGAAAAATGAGTGTGTCTTTGTTGCCACTTTTGATGGAAAACCTTGGGATTAGATGAAGCTGGGAAAGTGAACGCTCTGACAATGAAAGACCTTCAGGACCTCGCTCTGTTTTTCTGAACACCCTTTCTCATCTGAAGTACTAATGACAAAGTTACATTCTTCTGATATGATTACCCAGCTTGCTGTGGAGGTCAACAAAAATAGGACATAAGCAGATCCCTATATTAGACTCACCTCTGTGGGTATTGAAACTCTGTTCCCATAACCATCACTGACACAGACACCAAGATACTGTGCATTGCCACAGCACCCAGGGGTCAGACCATGCAAGCCTTTGTCTTTTCTGCAATCCCCACATTCCTAGGGGTTTTGTTGGAGGCAAGCTCCTGATTTGACCCAGAATCTTAGAAAATAAGATTTAAAAAATCACACACCACGTCCAACTTTTCCCCCCTCTCTTTATTCTTAGCTTCTCCCACCCCATCCCATCACATCTCAAAATGCTTCTTCACCTCAGTAAGATTTTGACATTTGGGAAAAACTCACTTAAAGAAAAAAAAAAAAAAAAAAAGGATAAAACAGTTTGGCACAAGGGAGCTGCAGCTCTTCAGTTCCCATTAGAATTTCTGAAACGACAATAGCTGAAAGGTTAGGGCAAAACCTATTAGAAAAGAAAAGTTGAGGTAAATCAGGTGAGCTCATCGAAGAAAATAGGGAAAGATTGGTTCCCTTTTGGGATTAGGTCTAATTAAGGTGAGCAAGCAGCTGTGCCTGTTTGGAATAACAATTGTGCTAGCATGTCACTTTTTTTCTGCTTAGTTGAAATTTATATAGTTTGGGAATGGTGGATGTAAGAAAATTAGAGCTCATTTAGAATCTGTTGAAAGGACACTGCGCCTTCATTATTAGTTTTGCATCTGAATTTTCCTGGGGCTGTCCTCTCACTGTTATAGGTAATGGATTTTTCCCCAGATGTAATTGGATGAGTTTAATTTTTTCTTTCATTACCTGTCTAGAAGCCCTCTGCCCCTATTTCCCTTTGTGTTTTATTAGGACTGTAACCCCTATTTAAATAAAGGCTTTGATTGTGATTATATATGTTCAATCAGCACTTTCTGATTGAATAGTTCTGGTCACACAACGCTCTTGCCTAGCATTTTTTACTAATTACATTTTAGCCATGGTTGTGTACTGTAGAACTTAAAACAGTGTTTGCTTTATACCTTTAAACTCTGACTAAAAGTTTGTACATCCCATGGGCCAAAGTACTTACAGAAAATGCAGGCATTTTCTGATCCTGTGGTATATGAGCTGAGCTCATGTACCATGAGGTGTATGAGGTCACAGTAGCTGCCCACTAAAAAGATGTAGCACTGATTACATCCTCTCCAGAGTATCTGGATATATAAAAGAAGTCAGTTCCATTTTTAAAGTCTTCTGTAGTTTTGATTTTCAGAGTTTTCTTGTGGGTTTTGGTTTTGTTTTGTTTTGGTTCTCATGGAGTGGTTTTTTTGCATGGTTAGTTGTTTTGGGGTTTGTTGTGCTTTTTTGTTTGTTTGATTTGTTTTGGTTTTGTGTGGTTTTTTTTTTTTTTTTTTTTTTTTGGTTTTTGTTTCCTTTAATTAATATAAGAGACCTAATGAAAAATTTTGATTACAGTTATAACAATTCAGTTCAGAAGTTTAACTTTGGGAATCTAAAGATTCCCCTCATTCCAGCCTCCTACATTAATACATTGATTATATTTCTTTCCATGGTGCTTTAAATCAGGTTAAGCCTCCTTGAGTTAACAGCACTCACCTGGAGACATTTGGGGCCACTCTTTAAAGTGAATGCAAGGTGGCTTCAACACATGATCAAATCAAAATGGTAGTTTTTTATATCATTCCACATTACCTCTCAGGAAAAGTGATAACACAAAGCTGCAGAAAGTAAGTATCTAGTCTGACAAAACTCACAGGTGCTCCTTATACATTTCAGATCACAGTGGTGGAGCACCTTTCCTGTGGAGAAAGGTGGACAGAGTTGGGGTTGTTCGTCCTGCAGGAGAGAAGGCTCTGGGGAGACTTTAAAGTACCTTCCAGTACCTAAAGGGAGCTTATAAAAAGGAGGGAGAGGGACTTTTTACACTGGCAGAGAGTGACAGAGCAAGGCTGGAGGATGGTTTTAAACTAAAAGAAGTTAGGTTTTGATTAGGAAGAAATTCTTTAGTGTGAAGATGGTGAGGCGCTGACACAGGTTACTCAGTGAAGCTGTGGTTGCCTCATTCCTGGAAGTGTTCAAGGCCAGGTTGGATGGGGCTGAAAGCAAGCTGGTCTAGTGGAAGTTGTCCCTGTCCATGGCAGGGAGATGGGAACTAGATAATCTTTAAGGTCCTTCCTATCTAAGCCAGTCTATGATTCATTCTGTGATCTCCAGGTCTATAGCTATGACTAAAGAATCTTTCTCAGGATTTAACAGTGAAAAAAGTACTAAAAATTCCCAGTTTTTCCTGTAACTGGTCCAGGAACCTATGTCTAGATCTTTAGTCTAAACTAAACAAAACTATCACTAGCTGTGGGATACACCAACATCATACTATAGGATGTTGCTACCATCATGTTTACAAGTTCTGCTTCTCCAGGGTATTGGTGCTTAGACGTATTGAACGGACACCTTATTATCTATATATTTCCAGCATTATTTTGTCATCTGCAGATGCAATTTGAGCAGATCTCTTTGGTATTTCAGTTTCAAAACATTTTCATCCATCACATTATTACAAAATGACTAAACAGTGGGTGGTTATAAGAGATCACTTTTGGAAGAAGCTTACAGATTGCTTTTATTGTCATCCTATTGTGCATACAAACAGCTTGTATCCCTCCATACATATTTATATAACTTAGATGTTTTACAATTCTTTTATCCTGAATAATTTCCATACCATAGAGAAACTACTTCAAAATCAACAGATAAGGTAAATAATAATAATAGAACCCTGTCTTTATATATAAACAAATAAATAAGTCTAAGTTTCTCACCCTAAAAACACAGTAGTTACTGCAGTTTTTCAGAAAATTGTCATCAGACTTAACATAATGAATTCAAAACTTCTTAGTTTCAGAGGCTCAAAAGGCTAAAGCATTGAGAATTTTACTGACAAAAGAAATGCTGCCTCTAAAAACAGGTGGATGCGAATTCATGAGAATGTAGTAAAATATGACATTAAAACATCAACTTGCAACATTCTCAAAAAATGTTTTAGAATTTCTAGTACCCACTTTACTAGTTTGGTTTTCTCCACTCACTCTGTTCCTTGATTGTCCCTACTGCACATGTGCTGTCTCCAAACCTTACTAATCCAACTATTTTCTTTGGTGATGATCCTTCAATCTGGATTTTAGGAATAATATAGTCACAAACCAGTTCCTGATTACCCAGGAGCAAACTTTTTTCCTTGACATAGATCACAAAGGCAATACAGAGCTGAACATTCACCAGCACAGAACAGAGCAAGGGAAGAAAGTAATATAAAGGTCACATAATTCGCAAAAAGAAGGTAGAGGTGACCTCAGAAAGACCAGAGCTTTGTGCCAAATGCTGATGTCATACTTTCCAGGGCAATGTAAGTCTGCCAATAGTCTTTACAATGAATTTACAAAACTTCAGAATATGTGAAGGTGGTATTTAGCAGAGTGATTTCAAAGAAAAATATAGTGAATTCATATAGAAATTTTATTAGTGATTCCTATGGAGTATAGTGACTTTTTGAAAATTGCAGCAAGAAGTTCTGACACTAACAACATTTTTCTTGCTGGTGTCTCCCCTTTCTAA
The DNA here is from genome assembly GCF_022539395.1 of Myiozetetes cayanensis. Lineage (NCBI taxonomy): Eukaryota > Metazoa > Chordata > Aves > Passeriformes > Tyrannidae > Myiozetetes > Myiozetetes cayanensis. Next base: position 66,947,773 of record NW_026087631.1, read on the forward strand.
AGTATGTTCATAGTTTTAGTATTGACATACAGGGAAAATAATGAAGTCTTGTATATACAACATACATATTGCAGGCAGTCATGCTTTATTTTTATGGAAAAATACTGAAAATAGCCATTGAATTTTTACATTATATTTGTATTGCAAACAGCTTTGTGGACATCCTAGTAAAGGTTGTAATGAAGCTACATCAAACAAACAAGTAATGAATTTTTAATTTTATTTTATTTTATTGAGGATGAATTTTCACAATTCTTTTTTTTTCCCCTGTCTTCACATTGAAAACAGCATCTGCTATTAAGCAGGAGCTTCAGTTAAAAATGAAATGAACAATAAAAGAGAAATGGTTTTCTGAGGGGAATTTAAACTAAAGTATAGACTTTTTTATTATTGTGGGGTTTTTTTCTAAATTAAAATAATAACAGTTGATTGGGGTATTTTTTCCTCAGCTATTCTTTTCTTTTCTGGTTTTTTTTTTCTTTTTTCTTTTTTAAGGACTTACTTCCCAGAAGTTCCAAATCTCATATGGCAGAGACAGTAATATATTCTTTTTGCCTTTTGAAATATATTCTAAACATTACTTTTAGCTCATTTAGTTGGTTACATCTCTTAGCAGCTAATAAGGACATTGATATAATACTTCCAGTGCAAAAGGATTCCAGACATCAGTTCTTAATGCAAATGGAGTCTGTTTTGTAGGAGGAATTAACAAATTTACTCATTACCAAGTTCTCCATGGAATTATAGCCACCAATGGATAGCTGAAATTAGGGCAGTTATCTAACCTAAGTCTATAACATTTTATACTATAAGGAAATTATCCTCCACCCTCCAATAAGCCTTTTGGGGAAAATTTAACTTTAGAAGAATATAATTACTATGGATATGCAAATAATGTTTTTTTAATGAATATTCATTCAAATAGAGAGCAATCTCTGTGATTATTTTGTGATCTTCTGTGACAAACAGTCATAAATTCTGATTTTGCTGACATTAGCAGTTTCAAAACTGAAAATGTATTGTAAAGAGTTCATTTATTGGACTAGCATATTATTTTTCTATTCATCACTGTATAATTATGTCAGTAGTCAGGCCTCACATTCAGTTCTTAAGTGCTCAATAAACTCATAGCACTGCTACACTATTTTTAGGTTAAAACTTTGATGATACAGATGATTTGCAATCTACAATATTTTGCAGATATAGCATAAACATTGGGTATTACTACAATTACTGATTAAAAAAAAAAATCTATTTTCTATTGATTATGTCCACACAATGGAAATGAATATATAAGTCCTTTCCATTTCATCCTCTGGGAAGACATCTGCTGACAGATATAGATACTATGGAGGAAATCAGTATCTAAGCTAATGGAGGTCCAGTCAATGCAAACTCTAGGATTTTTAGCTGAAAAAACTGCAGGGGCTTGACTTAGGTAGCTATTCAGGCCTATGTCATAGGCCCACAGCTCATGCATTTTTTCCGCAGATGCTGCTCCAGGTTGGCTTAGCTGTTGTGTAGGAGTCTTCTTCCAGGTCAGTATGGATATCTTTGGATAGGCTGGCTTTGAACACCTAAATATGGGCAGCTAAACTGAACTCCATGACCCCACATGAGCGTCCCTAATGCTGGGAAAAATGTAGGTTGTTGCAGTGCACTGGCTGTTGTCAGGAGTCTACCAATCAGAAAAGTAAAGGGAAATTGAACTATTTTCTCCTTTTTTGTGGTGGGTTTGTTTTTGGTTTTGTTTTTGTTTTTTTTGAGACCTCTTGTGCTGTACTTTAGTAATTGAGCACTCATTTACTTAAAAATAATAAATTTTGAGTAGTATTCATGTTGAGATAATTCAACTAATAATACTCTAAGGAGTTGACTTAAGCAATGGATTATTGGACATTTTAAATTATGACACACTATTTCTGTAGAAGGTGAGCACTATGCAAAAAATAATTCAGCATCCAGTAGGAGGAAAAGAAAGAAGCAAAAAAGAGATGGCTGCAGCCCTATGGTTAAAAATCTCAGCTGAAAGACATTTGTTTTGCATGAATTTGGCCAATTTTCTGATGGAATATCCAAACAATCTGAAGAATCTCAGATGCAGTGAAGGTGGATGAAGAAACCATAGGTGAAATAGTTATAACAATATAATTAACAAGAACTACAGCAATTTTATTTTAGTTGACATTTCCAAGTCTATATTACTCAATACTTAATACTGCCAATATTAATAAAAGGTAGAGTCCAAATGTATTATTCTAGTATAATCAAATCCAGTGCATGTTCAGCTCCTGACTGCCTTATGCAGCTCACAACAGATAAAACTCAGATAACTTCCACTGATGATTTACAATGTCTCTGGCAAGAGCTTATCACCGGAACAATGATGATGCCATAGTACATCAGGAATAGGTCTGAGAACCTTTTAATAAATATCACTTTAATTTGCAGAAAGTTAAGCAGAGATGCTACTCAGTTTGGTACATTGTCTATGTAATTCACTTCATGAGGTTGATAATCACCATGGGCAGTATATTTACACCGAAAGAAAGTTAGCTAAGATTTCACTCATACATTTCACCATTGCTTTCAAGCAGGGAGGTGCTGTAAATCATAATCTACTTCACAGATGATGTAAAAGATATGTTTGGTTTATAGTGTCTCCTTACTGACTGTCAGACATATCATAGATGATGCTCACAGACTTGAGCCCTTGATGGAAAGCCTTCAAAGGTACACAGCCATGACTTTCAGCTACCAAGAACAGCAGATATGTCCCTGGAGCTGAACAAACACCTGGGGAATACTTTTATTTGAATGTAGCACCATAACCTCAGTCGATGGAAATCACTTTTCCTCTGGAGGAAAGTTGGCACCTTTTAGGTAGGATTAGCAAAACCTCACGTAGGTGCAACTGTCACAGTAAAAGGTGAAGAGGGTTATACAGGAACACAACTACTCCAGCGTCATAATGCTGGAATCACTTCCTGTAAGGCCAGCTAATGGGGAAAGATGGAGAAGAAGCAGTTTCCAAAGTCCCACTTTGCTTACAGTAAATTAATGCCTGTGGTGAACACAGATAAACTGAAGGTAATAACAACATTAGCAATCTTACTTCTAGGAATCCATTCGTCTACTTGAATCCTAGGTATATGCTTTTTTACCAAAGCACATTCCTCCTCTTCAAACTGCATTTCTGAGCCGGTTTTGGTCTAAACAGTTGTGCTGAGAGTCTATCAGTACTTATGAAGGCAAAGTATTTTCAAAATCTCAGAATTTAGATTAACGAAACTCGTCATATTATTCAGTAAAACTTTACTAAATTGAATTTTTCAAGTAGGAAGGAAGTCTAAAATTAACAAATCTGTCTTTCTAGGTTAGTTTTAACACACCAGCTGAACGCTTTGTCCTGCAAAGTGCTGATCTATCCCCCCCAACACACACCCCAGGAAACAGCACTATCTGTCAGCCAAGGCAACAGAGCTGTGTACCTAATGAGAGAGTTTTCTCTTTCCTTCAGCAACCCTGGAACTGGAAAGATCACAGAGTTTAGCAAGGCAGGAATACAGGACTCAATTTCCAATTCTTTCTTTTTACAGACATGGTTTCTGAAGGGCGAAGTTCTTTTGAGATGGTAAAAGGATTACTCCACTGATGCATATCATCAGCTTATATTTAGGAGCAAAGCTGGAAGTGACTTGGAAAGAAGGGAATTCTGTTACCTTACTAATTGAATCGGAATGTCTTATTAGTATCCTCTCTCAGTAATCTGATATGAAAGTCACTAATATGATACGACTGTAACATAGTATTAGCAACAATATATTCTGATATGATATGAATGCTAATGCAATACAAAGGAATGTTGCTAATGTGCTAATCAGATAAGATATTGCTAATGAGATATGAGAGACTCCACTAAAAAAAAAAAATTATATTACTTCCCCTAACTTTTTGAAGACAGCATTAACCTTGCTCACCAGGAATACTGCAAAATGTCCTTTTGTTCTTTCCTGGGCATTTAGGTTTCTGTCTGTCCACATTTCGGCTTTTTAGGCACTGTGATTTTACTGACAGAATACTCGGACTCAGTAACAAAGGGAATAAATAAGTGTAGAGTGATTTGTGAGTTTCAAAGCAACACACACTGATTTATTAGTTACTTAGCATCAGGAAAATGTGTAGATTTAAGCCACTTCCACAGAATCATAGAATCATTTAGGTCAGAAAAGACCTTTAAGATCAAGTCCAACCAGCATTAATCCAGTATTACCAAGTCCAACACTGAACCATGTCCCCAAGTGCCACATCTACAGCTCCAGGGGTGCTGACTCCACCACTTCCCTGGCCAGTCTGTTCCAATGCCCACCCTTTCGGTGAGGAATTTTTACTTTACATTTAACTCAAAACTGCACCTTAAGGCCATTTCTTCTCTTCCCATCATCTGCTACCTGGGAGTAAACCTGGCTACAGCCTCCTTTCAGGCAGTTGTAGGCAGCAAGAAGGTCTCCCGTGAGCCTCTTTTTCTTCAGGCTGAAGAACCCCAGTCTCCTTTTTTTTTTTTTTTTTTGAGACCTCTGTGCTGTACCCAGCCACTGCTCTTAGGACTGTTTCAGAAAATCTCCAATAGCCTTGCAAAACTTAGGATTTAAGGCTCACAAGATCCAGGTGGAGGGATGTGGTGTCATTTCCAACATTACACAGGAAGAATTAAGGTCAGAAAAGTGAGTTATCTACATCATAAACAGATGTGAGTCTGGACAGATCTGTAAAATTCCTGTAAACAGAGGTCCAATATATTAATGAAAATTATCTTTCCTCTTGTAATGTAGATTTTCTTTTTAGTTTTTTTTACCTTTTCCTTTTTCTTTTCCTTTTCTTTTTTTTCATTTTTCTTTCTTTCTTTGTCTTATTTTTGCTTTTTTTCATCTTCATTCTAATTATTATTTTTATTTTTCATTGCTTGGTCTGTTCTCTGGAATTAATAGAATTGTGCTGGTGTTAAGGTAATAGACAGAAGTTGCCCTTAGTTTCCCCATCTATGAGACTCCAAATGGAAAAAGACGCACATAAGCCAAAGTCCAAAGTTTTTAAGCTAATTTGCCTTAAATGTTGCACACTTGATACCTGGGATATACTTCAGGTATAAATCAGAGAAGCTCTGCTTACTTCACTGAAGTTATGACCCCTGTGCTAAATGCACCTATGCATTTGAGAAAGATATTAGTTTTTTCTTTTAATGGAGGAAATGAAAATGCAAACCATCTTACAACTGCTACTTCTGCAATTTTCACTCTTAGATCAGTGAGGTGGGAAACCTGCATCACACGTGTTAGGATTTAGAGATTTAAACAGTATATTTTAAAATTACTGTTTGGGTGTAGAAACATAACCTGTGTTAAAAAAACCCCAAACAAATCACACAAGATATTTATTGGGTTTCCTTTCACTTATTCATAACTGGGGAGAGAGAGTATGATCTAAAAATAAAAAATGCTTATACATCTGAGATAAAGGCTGCGTTGAACTCTTCAAGTTATTGTTATTTAAGAGAAGTGTTATAAAGACCAGAGTGTAGCTTGGGAATGACAAATCTTTAGCTTAACAATTTTTTTTTTTTTAACTGCTTTTTCAATAGACATGACTGCTAAGCAGAAATGCCTAGTACAGGGTGTGATGTGTGTGGTGGTTTGATGTTACTTTTGTTGTTTCTTTGTTTATTTTTGTACTATGTAATGTCAAATTTTCATACTTAGAGTTAAACTGACATGACTTTCAAAAGAGTTTCCTCTGTTTTAGTGCTTGGCAGCTTGTAGGCAGAATCTCTCTTCCCAAAAACAGTTACTACATGAGTTAGAACAGGAGCAAGGGATAGGACACATAACCTTTCTTCTTTTGCTTTTTGGGTCTTTTTTTTAGTGCCATTTTGGCAAACTTACACAGTTATTTTGTGGTTTAGATTATCTGCAAAATGGGTGTATTAATAATTACCTTCTTGCAGAGGTAATTATAAACTGTTTAATACTGATTAATAATTAGAAATGTTTTAATCCCCTTACAGGAAGGGAATTAAATGCAAAGTACTATTATGACTGTTAATAATGCACAGTGAACTTTCATGCTTATATGTAGTGGTTTCCTCTTTTATCCATTTCCCAGCTTAACACTTAGTTTTTAAATTGAAACTATATTAGGCAAGGTTATTCAGGAGAAAGTAGAATGGTGGATTCAAGGGTAAATTTGAGGTAGGGGGTGGGTTATTGAAGGGAAATGAAGCCACTGACTTCATTGTGTCTTACAATAGAATGGAGGAAAGCAGCACAAAAGAACTATTAGTATTAATATGAATAATGACCTATAAATATTCCACTTGTTAACCATGTAATCAATTCTCTGGTCTCAATGGATGTCTATCTTCCCTTTTGTATATTTGTATATTATAATTTAAATGCATACATTATAATGACTTTTTTGGCTTACTGGTTTAATGTATGAGAGATTATTCATTTAGCAGTCAGATATTTATTCATTTATATTGGATTGGAATTGCAAAGTCCTTGCTTAGCAGATTTAGTACACTAAGTAGTTATTCCATAGGGTAGTAAGGTTAAAAGGGATATGATGCAGGGGTTTCTAAAGCTGACAGAGGCATCTGGTGCTCAGCTTTGGGTACTGCTCGTAGACATATTGCTTCGGCAGGTTTCAGTCATAGCCATCCTGTTGGATCCCCAGTGTCAGATGTGTGAGCTCCATGCCAGAAAAGCATACATTTGTTATTAAATCATAGTCTGCTGACACTTGTTGGGCATTTGCAAGTTGGCAGGCTGAAAATGAAAGGTTCAAACATTTGTCACACTGTCCTGTCCCACCTCTGCCACCTCCCAGGTTCTTGTGTGGCCTAATTAGAAAAGACCTTGATGTTGTCTCTGTCCAGCAACAAATAAAACACCTCTGTTAACAACAGTTTCCATCACAAATACAAAGCATAACCCCATACAAGCAGCTATGGGGCAATATACTCTATCTCAACCTAAACCAGTGAAATAGACACTGGTTCCCAAATGCACAGCTGCAAATATCTTGCTTATTTTCTTCTTACAGGTAAATGACTTTCTTAACTAATGGATCTGGAGGTCATGTAAATCATGACTGCTCTCAAAAGAAGTAGTCTACCAATATATTTCCTTAGAGAAAAGGATTTTGAAAGTTATGGGGTGTGTGTGGGGGGAGAACTAAAAAAAGAACTCTCTGCTTTATTTTGTGTCTTACAATGTTATTTTTTTAGACCATAAGGATTCAGCTGCATCTTCAAAATATAACAAGTTGACTGTAGAGTGTTGTATTCTGGATATCTGAGCTGTCTAAAATGTCACTGAAGTTCTAAGAAAATGAATATTCAGTGACCACAAAGGTCAATCAAATAGTCAGAGATGCTTGTAGAGATGGAAGAATAGGGGAACATCTGCATAAACATATGCAAGCAGTCCAGCTACTGACCCTTGCTCTCACACAGATATCTGTCTACTCTTCCATCTCAACAAGTGTTTATATAGGAATAGATGTGCAGAAAGACATATGGAGAGCCACATGTTGATGGATGACTGGTTGGCTGAGGCTGTCATAGAGCAAAAAGCAGCGATGAATAAGTTTTCTAGGGTTGAGAGCTAGTACTTTTAGAGCCCTGCACATTCCGGAAGCTGGAATTCCTCACTGTCGTTATCACTGAGGGGGCAGCTTCCCCAAAGAGCATCCCAGATTGATCTGTCCTCCAGTTCTTACAGGACAGTGTTTTTTTAGGTGCTCTCTCAAGTCTTTAGCTTATTTTGGCTTACAGAGATAAAACTCTAAGACCCGTGTCCCACCGACTAAGCATTTCAATTTGAATGAGAAGAGAACAGTGTTTGATTCTGGAAGGGACTTAATCATTTTACCCGTAACACTGCCCAGATTTCTCACAGGTTTCCATTGTTGTTTGCTTTAATAATGTTTCTCACTCCCTCCCTCTTCCTTGCACAAACTTGGCTTTGATTCCATTTATTCCTTTCCTTCTGATAGACTACAGGACTGTTCATCCCAAGTCATAAATCCTCGCAGGTATGATACGCAATGGAGATTTAAGGACTTTGCCTTTTGGGTCCGACATTGACTTCAGAATCTCTCTTGATAACGTGATTTTCTACCTTTTTAATTTTTCAGGAGAAAAAAATTCTGTAAAATTGAAATATTTTGTCTTAAAAACATAGATCTTAGTTGTGACTTTGTGCCCTTTAAATAGGGATAGGAGCCACTATGGAAAGCTCCTTTTCCCATTTCACCTGGTCAGCTTACAATATCGACTACTATTCTGTACTACTTGAGAAACAGCCATCCTCTATTTATCTACTGTAGTTATTATTCTCTTTGGCCCTGAGGAGCTTAAAGAAAATGTATTTCACATGGTTAGGGGGTTGGTTTTCTGATTTGTTTGATTGGTTTGGTTGGGGTTGTTTGTTTTTTTGTTTGCTGGATTTTTTTTTTTTGGTTTTGAGTTTTGTGGGGTTTTTTGACCAGTTGTTTAGGGTTTTTTGGTTTTGGGGTTTTTTTGTGTTTTTTTTTCATTTTTCCACCTCGAGTTGGATTATCAGGGTTATTTGAATTTAAATTTGGATTTGTTTTATGTCTTTTAGTTAAGATAGTATTACTGGAGTTAAAAACTGTTTAAAAAATGAATTTTTCTTCTATTGCTACTTTTCTGTAGTATTTAATCAAGGGATTCTTGATGTCAGTCTATTTGCATTTATATTGCAATTTTAAAGCAGGTACTCTATAAAACTTTTTTTTTTAAAGGAACTGGAATGAACTATTAGCTAAACTGCTAGAGTGAATGGACAAGTCAAATATGAGAGGTTTCAGCCTGTTTGCTTCAAAAAAATTCATGTATGAGGCATTGTACATGTGGCTTTACCCGTTTTCTAGCTATAGAAAAATTCCCCTTTCACAAAATTATATTAAAAAAAAAAAGGCAACAAAAAACCCCCAACTGCAGTGTGATCACAGGCTGTGAAAATTACCTCTGATACACTCTCAGGTTTCGTTTTGGTTTGGTTTTCTTTTGTCTGCTATATGTTATGTTAGGTAATTGTTATGGATTCTTAGGCATTTTCAAATAATTTTCCTTCTTCAGAATGAATCTCAGCCACCAGATCATATTCTCTTCTCCACCAGAAAATTCGGGTTTAATGAAAGGGAACTCTAATGACACAATTTGAAAAGTTGTTTAAACAGATTTTATCACAACCTATTTTATTACAGTTTTTCCAGAATCCCCCTGAAACAAATATTCACGGAAGCGGCAATCTAACTTTCAAGCAAATGGCAACATTTCACAGCTTATAATGTTTTCAATTCACAGGGAATGTTAATCTGGGCTAGCACAGGGTGTCCCAACATCTTGCATTCAAAGTACACCCTGACCATTGATTGCTAACAGATGTCATTCATCCTTTTTTCATTCTTTTCTCAAGAAAGGGAGGATATGAGACCAGTGAATAAGGAGGAGGATACCAATCGGTCTTGCACAACATACACAGTAGAGCTGGCAGCAAGGCAGTGGTTTGTATTTTAATATAAAGAATTCAAAGGACTTAAGAGTAGTGTGAATTCAGGGTTTCAGGTGTGATTCATTGGACTTTAAATAGATATACACAGAGCAGACATTTTCATCTGAGCTAGTCACTGCATACTCTCTCTATAGTAAATGGAGAGAAGTAATCACATCCAAGGCATGATTCCTCTCATTTTAAAGCAAGGTTCTAAAACATGCTGTGAAGCACATAATTCTGTTCACTGGCTGTAAAGGAAGATTACCTAAGGTGCAGACACCATTGTACATGTGTAAAGCTTGATAAAAGCTAACTGTTAATTATCTAAGTATACAAATATATTTACTCTGCTTTTAAAAAGACATATATGTTTATTCCTATTTATGCTCTATTTAAGTGGCACTGTAAATCTCAACACATACCTACCAGTATTTGATTCTACAAATTCCTTAATCTGGCCCAGAAAGATTTGTCTAAACCATCCCCATTTTGTGTGTTAGGATTTGATAGAATTCAACAATAATTTAAAAGTCCCTCCAGGCTTTAAATGCCTCCAGATTAAAATACTGAGGTTTTTCCCCCCCCTACCACCGCCCCGCAGTGTCAGGGTCTAGGGCTGTTTGCACTGACACACTGACTTCAGCAATACCACACTTTTCCCTGTACTGACAAAAACAAACAAACAAAAACAAACAAACAAACAACCACCTACCACATGATAGAAGAATCTGAGGTAAAGAATATAGGACTCAAAAAAAACCCCACAAACCCTGAGATGGGGCTTTTTTTTTTTTTTTTTTTTAGGAATTGTGTGTGTTGAGGGATTGGTTTTTTTTTTTTTGTTGGTTTTTTTTTTCATTTGTTTGCTTGTTTGTTTTTAAAATAAGAATGCTCCACAAGGAAGAAGTGACAAAGCAAACACTGCCCCTAATCCCAGTCTTTCTTTTATACATATTCCCCTATGTGCTGCTTCTTAAGTGTCCATTTGTTTGCTATGGTAATTTATGTCATTCTCTATTGTATTATACACCTAATGCACAGCTGGTCTCCTAATGTAGATTTCTTCACTCTTGTTTCCACATAACCCTTCTTTGCACCAAGTACTTATCTTTACAATTATTTTCCATGGTCTCTGATTCTCTAGGCAGCATGATATTTGTGGTTGCCAAGCTGCTGGAGCAGCCTGGGCACATTCAAATCCAAATGTTAATGTTTTCTATTTCCTACATGGGTAAAATGGGAATTTTACTTCTTTTAACCATACAGCTCATTGTTCAGTGCTTCTTGGTACCATCCCAAGCTGTAGGAAACTTATGAAAAAGAGAAAGACATTTGGAGTATTTTTTTTGGTTTTAATCAATCTGCGTTGCACAACATTCACACACACACACAAAACAACAACCAAGAAAAGTAGCAATCATTTCTTAACTGTCTTGGATTTGAATGGTTCCCTTTCAGAGCAATTAAAACAGCTTACAATAGAAGTCTGAGTATTGTCCTGGACTCAGCTAGATGTGGGCAATCAGACAACTGGCAAGGTAGAGATGGCTCCACACCAAAATTTTAATACATTTACCTTTTTTTCTTTGTAAGGATTTTAGTAGAATTCTCAGTGCCATGGAAGGTGCACCATGGATGCAAATCTCTCTACATTTGCTATACTATGTAAATGTAGTTTAGCTGCAGCTAAACTAAACTGAACTGAATGTACAGTCAGTACTGAGGTAAGTCAGAGTGAATTCTCCATTAAGCTGTTTGGAAGGGAAACCTTAATAGCCTCTCATACCATCACACCATGTAAAGACTCCAGAGTATATTCGTGAATAAAAGAATTTGAGAGTAAATGGCATCAGCAGTGCTGCTTCCTACTGCATAAACCTTAGAAAGGTGTGTTAGCTTCTCTAGGACTTTGAGATTACTCATAAGATGCCTCCTTGACAGAGCTGTGTGCAGATGGCTTTGCACACTGAGAATTAGGACATGCACATCTTAGGGCACAAAACTCAGAAACAAAAGACCAAAGAAAGAAACGCAAGAGACAACACACTTCTTCCTTTCATTTCTTCTTTCTTGCAAGAGCTTGCATAGGTCATTATTAGAACTGCCCTTAAATGGTTTAGATTTATTTCAGTTTTGCATGGAGGCTTTCCCAGAGCCGTTACAAAGAGTAGAATAAACAGAAAGCAAAAGAGGCCGAGGAATGCACCCCTCACTTATGCACCATCCACTGCAGTAACTGAGAGAAAGGTATATAAAACTGTTATTTTCTCTTGTTGGAAACAAACAAACAAAAATATAACAACAACAACACACCCCAAACAAAACATAAACCCAAAAGAAACCCCAACAAAGAAAACCCCCCAAAACCAACCAACAAACAAAAAACCCCACATACCCAGCCCAATAAAAAGCAAATCATAAAAAACCCCACTCCAACTAAACAAACAAAAAGTTAAAAATAAACAAAACAAAAACCACAAATACCCCCCAAAAAAACCAAAACAACAACAAAGTCCCTCAGGAAGCTTCATTTCATCTTTGTCTGCCCAGGATGATACAAAAGCCTAGGAAGAAATTATAAATAAAGCCCCTCTTAAATCTGATGAGTGATTGAGCATCTCCAAACTCCATACCCCAGTGGGTGAAGGAGAGCATGAAATTCATTACTTTGCTGTCTGCGCTGCTTTGTCCTGCTATCCTAAATTACTCTTCATTTTGGCTAATGTACTATTGCTTGCTAAGATCATCACTAACTGAATGATTTTCCTCCACCTGTCTAAAAAGGCATGAAAAGTAATGAATAGTCTAAGACATCCTCTCACCCCTAGAAAATGCCCCTTCCAGGTCAAGGTTAGAGTCAGAATGGTAAGAGGTGTGCGCGATGGGAACTTGTTTCTGTTGTAATTGCTAGCAGACTAAGCAGACCTGAGCCTCCAGGGATGTCAGTCCATCAGTGATAAATTGATACAAAATATTCTTGAAAAGTTTGTTTTGCTACCCTTATGCTAATATTTGCTTAGTGGTTACGAGTTTTGCGTGAAAAGCCTGCAATCCAGGGGAGAATGAGGCCCCTTAAATTAATAAATAACAATAACAATGATGACATCAGGGTCAAGAGAAAGAATGGCTAATGAAAACCATCACCTGCACTCAGTCAGAGCACGAGAGTGAATCCAGCTTGATGTGCACGGGGGAATTCTGGGAATTTAACAATTAAAGGCTGTTTCTCCGGGGAAGAGGGGGCTCCATCTTACTCAACGTTGCTAATGAAGTGTAATTCATTTTACCTCTTCCCCACCTTTCAAAATCAAAGTTCAAGAGGCCGTAGCAGACAAATTTCAAAGGACAGGCATGCATACCTCTTGCAATGCTACTCATGCTCTTTAGGGAATATCCTCATGTTCTATTAATTATTGTACTTCTCTGGCATTATTATTCATGGACTAGCATCTCAAAATACTTGACTTAGCAGTGGTTCTGGAACTAATACTAATAAGTACAAGGCTGTGCCTTGGGTGAAACATGTTTTTCTTATGGGTACAACAGAGGGTAATACTATTCTTCACAATTCAGCCAATTTTTACTGTGGGTTTTTTGTTGTTGTTGTTGTTGTTGGTTTTTGCTTTGTTTTTTACCACATCTGTAAACAGAAGGCAGTCATTTGGTTAATTATATTGGTTTTCATATTAAAGAGGCAGCGTTGGGAGCATATCACTGGGAGTGATGATGCTGCACACAAACAAACACAACCCCAAACGGCAGTGCTGCCCTGTGACCAGCAAGTATCAACTGGCACAAGTGTGAAGAGATAACCTAGTTCCACACAGCTATTAAAGATGTTTACTAGAGGTAACAAGCTCCTTTATAGGTTCACAAAGAGGTGGTAACCACAGCTGTGTGTAGACTCTTTCAGGACACAGGCTGGAAAGCCTCGGTCCTGGCACAGCACTCACTTGGACATGAGGTCGAATTGCATTGAAGTGGTGTTGTCTCAGACAATGGAGGTCACAGGAAAAAATAACTATCAAGTGACTAGCAATTAATACCATAGTTTGCAAGGAGATTTTGGTCTTACTACAGCTAAAGAAACTGACATTAGTAGCTTAAGTGATTGGAAGATGCTCCCTTTTGAAAGTCCTTGACATGAAATTAGTTTGTTCTGCAGAACTAAAAGACCAAAGAATCAATGTTTAAACTGAGTGAAATAACTGAAGCTTAAAATTTACATTTTTCCCCCCACACTTTTAGATAACTGAAGATTTTCAATATAAAAAAGAACAAATTATGAATTTCATTAGTAGTTTTGTTTTTTTGTTTTTTTCCCCTGACTCCTTAATCTAATTTTAGGGGCTCAAGGAAACAGGAACGTCAGCCTAACTTTAATAAATGTTTCTAGTTAAATTTGAAAGTTTACCCACCTGCATTTTAGACACTGTAGATGTTCATTAAGCTCTAAACAAGGATCCAAAATGAGCTTCAGCTCTGAGCTTTTCCATGATGTAAGGACATACTCCTGTATTTCAGTTTAGTCTTTCTTACACATGAAATGTTATCAAGTGAATTGAATTACTAAGTTATGTTGAAATATGTAACTTACAATTTTAAGAATTTTAAATAAACATTTCCACTGTTACGTATTTAAAAATTACTCAAAGTGCATAACAGCTTATGAGCAATTTTAAATTTGAAAAATGGCAAGCATTTTATCGAGCAATCAGCTGTATACAATCCTCCTGTGAACTGCACTGCTAGGAGAGAACAATTCCTTTTTTTCTTTCTATTTTACAGGGATGTGATTTCTTCTTCTGATTAAATAATAAATATTCTTTTTTATATATATATATATAAAGATTTTGGCAAGAAAACATGAAAGAAACTTTAGATTTTGACTGATCTTGGCATTTCCTTTACATATTGCATATCAGTATGAAGAGCAGATTGCAATGTTTTACTCTCTAATATATGCTGAAAAAGATTTCATTGATACTGCCATACTGACTTGTTAGCCATTAAAAGTCTTTCATAGTAAATGCATTTCTACACATTGTTACCAGAGATTGCTTTGTACAAGATGCTTTATTAGGATAGGGCAATTTTGTGGATGTCAAACAACACGGATTATGTATTACACTTTATGTACACCTATATTATATATATCTAAAATGAAACAAGAAGTGCAACTTGATGACATATAATAACACAGTGTGTATTTGTGAAAAGTATATGGCAATTAGTACTATAGTTTTAGAACAATGTGTGCTGTTATAGCTTTAATTCCAAAAATATACACGCTCTAATATGGTAGTTGTCAGCCCAGAAATATACGTGCTGTGATAGTTGTCATTATAGAAATATACATACTGTGATAGCTGTCATTGTGAAATACATACTCAGTAATAGATGTCAGCAGTGAAATATAATAATAATCACAACGTCTAGCATTTTTCATCCTGGGTCCGAAAGAGCTTTAAAAATATAGTATCATGCCCAATTTTCAGATGGAGGAATTGCTGTCCAGAGAGGATAAGTGTTTTGCCCAAGGTCATGAAGCAGACCCATGGTGGGGTGGGAACGGCATGTAGGTTTCTTTTCCTGGACATTGTACTACATCTCATAAAAAAACCAGTCTGTATGTGAAAGAAATGGATATTCTCTCTCCCACAATGGGCCCTGAGACTGTTTAGAAACTGGCAGAACTGGCTGGGCACCTTCCAGAATCAAGGCTCATTCCCCTTGAATAGAGATAACAGTACAATTCACAACAAATCATTTATCTGACAAATTAGCTTCCTTCTACTTCCCAGCAGATCACAGCCTTCTCAGATTTATTTGCTATCTGACAGATTTTCTGCCTTTTCTTTTTATTATTATTATTATTATCGAGTCTGTGGAAATACTGTGACGATTTTTTTTTTCCTGCTGTTTAAACAGGGTGCTTACTTGCAATTGGTCAGAGAAATTTCATAATCTTAATACATTCTTCTTGACTGGTAAAAAAGGCAAGCATATCTTACTGAAAATATTTGCATCTTTAAAACTACCACTGCTAGAAGTAATAAGTGTTTGATAAACACATTCCTGGCAGGAAAATTCAGTGTCTTGAACGTTCACAGAAAATTGAGTGTCAGAGAATTAATCCAGGTAGAAATTCACATAGGATTTTTTACAGTGTTTGTTGGACTCCAGAAATGAGATATATTAACTCTTAAGATTAGTCTCCACACAGAAGCTGATGCAATTAGGAGTGTTCAGCACAAGAAATACTGATAATAGAACATGAATGTGTGAAAGTTGCTAGAAAAAATAATATGATTTAATAATAGCAATGCTGCCATTGTAAGCCTAGATCATTGTGCAAAGCATGGCATAGGCATAGCATGGAAACATTTATTCAAAGTGGCCTTTGAAATGGGAATATTTTTAGTCAGTGATTTTTGTTTCCACACAGAATACTGCTGCCAGGTGAATTCTTTACAGATTGGGAATGGAAGTCTGTCTCCAGTGGCACTCTAAAAATATACATAAAGTACATGTTCATAAGACCACAAGATTCCACAATAAATTTCTGGAGACTTTACACAGTGAAAGTTTGAGTAGCAACTTGTCTACAAAATGTTTTTATTTACTTTATATAGAGCTGTTTAGGTGCAAAGCTCATTCTTTCCCCTTTTCCATCTATGTGCAATGCTGTAATGACTGAAGAGAACCCTCACACAATGAGTCAATCACCCAGAAAATTACTTCAACTTGTTCTTTTCCATCGTCCATTTTTAGCTGTACTAAATTTCTGAAAATATTATTATTAGAAGTATGTATTTCAAATAGGTATTTGCCTTACTCATGTAGACAATGACAACAGGAAACTAATACAATACAGTGGAAGATCATCAAATACTGCATGAAGTGATGACAGTAGAAGAATGAAATATATATATAAATGCTACCATCAGCAGTAACTATGCAATTAAAATTTAGGCATGAAATGATCTTCTTGTGAGTGAAAGAAAGTACTTAGTGGGGAAAAAAATCCCCCTAAAATGGAAAACATCAGCACATCCCCATGTTTAAGTCCAGAGGAGGTGAGTTAGAATCTAGAACCATCAAGGAACATTTTACCTGAAAAAGGCAGGAGAATATTCAGTGACGTTTTTAAGTCTCCAGTGCTCTCCTTCTCCTAGGGTTGTCCTATCAGGCTGGTAATATCAGGCTTTGAAGACTAAGGGAGCTGCACATAGCTGGGAACTATGCTGGGAGGACACTGCAAAGCACTTGTTTTTTCTCCCAGCAAACCTTTGCTCAGCTTTGTTGATGTGTGGGATCTAAAAACCTGGGTTTCCTTCTGGAAAAACAAAGTTTATGCAGCATACAAACACTGGACACAACCTTAGCTGACAAGCGAGCTAGACAGCTTTCAGGTCTAGTGGGAAAAAAAAGAATGAAAAAGGAGGGGGAGTGGAATGGAAGGAGGTGAATCAGACATTTTCTCAGCTCTGCTGTGAGTAATATTCATGCAAGGCCATGCCAGCTTTGCACCTGTTTTTCTCATTTTCTATTCAGCTTGTCACATTTGTTTACAATTTGTCTTATTTTGTCATTTTCTTTGTGCTTTCTACCCTATGCCAAACACACTTGGAATTTATTTGCAATTCAAGAAATGTATTTGATGGGTACTCCAAAGGGAAAGGAAGGGACTTGTGCGCACAGCGGAGGTGAGAGAAGTGAGACAACAGGTAGGGTAGAATCAAAACATCCCCCTTACCCTTCAGTTGCAGTAAGGGGAAAGCATTTAATCCTTGCAAGAAGTTTAATCCTTGTAAAACAGGCAAGGGACAAATTCACTCAGGAGGTGAAGAATTATAAAATCCCTCTTCATGCACTCATAACTTTGACAAAAATCTAACATGGACTTGCACAGAATTAGGAAGAACGTGTTACAGGCCCTTGTTCTACTGTGCATGTAGTATATAAGAGAAGACCAAAAATTCTCTATTTTAACACCCTACCATTCAGCTATGTGTGGGCTTTTCGAGAGATTGAAATATGTTTGTTTTGAAGCAGAACAAAACAAACAAACAAACAAACAAACAAAACGCAAAAAAAAAAAAAGAAAAAAGAAACCAACAGAGAACCCAGCAAACAATTAAAAAAAAAAAAAAGGAACAAAAAGGCATAGAATTAAAGGGAAAAAAGCATAAAGCCAAATCCCTTGTGGTATTAACTCATTTAAAGTCACAAGGAAGATGCCAATTTACACCAGATGTGGATCAGGCTCACAGGATTTAATATGTTCCAAAATAATTTGGAAACTGTTTCTATTAATTCGATTCCCTGGCATATGCTAGATTTCAGCAAATAACTGCTTTGTTTTCAGAGTTTATTTTAGGAATTAGTCATGGATTTTATTATTGAATATAAAGGTTACCAGATCTATAATGTAACATGGTAAATGAAGTGGTAAGTGAATTCATGTTTGGTAATTTCCCACTTTAATTAGTATGCATTAAAAATGGTACTTTCCTCCAAATTACCTTTTTTTGTACACTACAATAATACTGGATTTACACAAAAGCCTGTTTTGGTGTGTATCTGCATTGTTTTTACCGCTGCATGTGCATGACATATGAGGCTGGTGGAAGGGTTGCTTTACAGGGTCATTCAAAAATTGTGGCCTTGGCCTCCTGTGATCATTTCTATTCATCTTTCTGTGAGAGCCAGGGCAGGGTGGGGGGCAGTGGGTCACTTCGAGAGCCCATGGCCACATGCCAGCAAGGCTCAGTGAATTCCTTCCCCCTGAATTTCTTTCCGCACGTTCAGCCAGCTAAATTATGCTTCCCTGCTGTTAGCTTGATCCAAACCTGCAGAAGTCAATGAATGAAAAGACTCACATCTATTTCAAAAAAGGACCAGGCCCTCAAATTGCTGTTGGTCATTTCACCCCAGAAGCGGCTTCCCTGTCTTGCCCTGAGTTTATCACTTTACTGAGTCCTTCACATACGCAGCAATTTATTCAGATTAAGGACACCATGGCCCCTCTGGTCTCTAAATTTAAATGTATATGAAAGTACCCTTACATCATGCTATGTGTAGCAACATTAATTTAGCTACACAAAGCAGCACAGAAGCGCTTTACTAGCTCCTTCTTCTTCTTTGTGGTCATCTTTTCATCCAGCTTTAAGCAAAACTGAATTAAAGAAAATGCACTTTGTTTGCGATTTCCTGGTTACTTTCCAGTATTGCTCTTAGTGCCAGACTTTGCAAACTATTCCTGTTTAAAACTAGTTGAAACATGTACTACATTGGCACCCTCGATAACAAATTTCACCGTGGAGCAGAATGCATCACAAGGAAACAGGGCATGCATATGTTGGATATCTTCCTGATCTTAGTAAAGGATCTAAAGAGGTTTATCTGCTTCTGAATGTATGTGAAAGATCCAGAAAATAAGGTTGGATTTTAAAAGGTGACCTGAATAAATTTAGTGCTATTTAAATGTGTAGTTTTGTTTCTGAAGTAGGTCTAACCTAGTTAAAACTGGAACTAGATGATCTTTAAGGTCCCTTCATAACCAAATGATTCTGTGATTCTGAGAAGGTGTTTATGTCTGTATATATGTACTTATATATACAAACAAACATATGAATGCATTTTAAAATAAGTTTATGTTTTAGAATGCTTGAATTACGAATATTCCAGAAAAAAAGGTATGTAATGCATAATATAATGTATCTTATGTTTATTATGTCATTTTGTATCTATTTAGTGTCATTTAAATAGTGAAAGGGATAGTAATCACTTATCAATCTTACCACTGTTTGTTGTTACTCTGATGGCTGTTTTATTATTACATTATTATTATTACAGCACTCTTATAGCATCTATTTTACCTCCTGATCCCAGAACACCTATTTTTATCTCAGTTAAATTAAGATATATGAAGCAGCTGAAGATTCATAAAGTTACAGAAGGATGAGCACGAATGATTTGCAATAGCAAAATAGTTTAGCATTAACCAACAGAGAAATAAGAAGCAGAGGTCCTATGAGGAGAGTGGGAAATATACCAATGCAGAGACCTGCAAGTTGCCCCTTCAACATATAGACCTGAGAAGTGAAGGATTGAAGAACAGAGTTCAGTGTGGAATGGAAACAAGCATTTTGCTAGTCTATTCCTGGTTTTTACTGAAAAGTCAGGAATTCATTTAATAGGAAGATCACATTTAGAAAGAAAAAATAAAGAGGAAAGCTAAACAGAGGAAAAAAAATATCTAAATTGACAGTAAGTTGGGAAAGCCAGGCCAGTCCCTTGTCTCATTTCTAAATTGTAATATAATCTTTGGAAACCTATCATCTAGTAAATTCAGGAGAAAAGAAAGTAACCTAATCTAGAGTCTGTTTCTTAAGTTTCCCTTAATAGTAAAGGTAGTAGTAATGTAAAATCATTTAAAAAAAATCTACATTGTGCTACTGAGTTGTGCAACATTCAGCTCACAGGTTTGCAATAAATGAGTAGGGTTAGGCAGTTTCAAAGAAACTTTTTTTTTTTTTTACTCCAACCAGGGGGCTGGAGAATATTTCAACAGCATTTTGGGATGCCTAGATGAATTAACGGGACCCTCCATATGGGGCAATGTGGGCTGCAACACTGTCCAAAAATTTTTAACATTAGTTCTTCATCTAATGAAGAAATGATTCTGCTGTTCTAGGTCTGCATTACACTGGGGGTCAGCAAAGATAACCATAATAGTTTCTCCTAGTTTTAAAATACAAGATTCACCTCCTTATCTCCCTGCTTACATAAACTTGCCATATTATGGAGATACTCTGGGGAACATCCATACAATCTCAAAAGGATCTATCTCCCTTGACTTTTTTTATATTTAATAATAAAATGATTTAATCTGTAATTCACAGCTATTTCAGTGACTCTATTCTCTCTCCATAAACCAAAATGAAACAGAAAAATACATTTTTTTTTCCCAAGAACCTCCCTAGCACTTTATGTTAGGACTTACTTTCTCAAAAATGAAAAGAGTTCATTCTCTTCCTCCTGACCCAAATATTTCTACCTGCTGTTGGGTTTGGACCTAGGTATTTTCAACCCTGCTAACTTATGTTTTGTTAATTTCTTTTCCTGTTCATCATATGATACTTATCACTTCAGCTGTACTTTACCTACCATTTAAACCACAGTTCTTTGTTTGATTTCTCTTTTATCAAGCACATATTAATTTCCTTCTCCCTCCCTCTGTGTTACTGTCTCTTCTTTTTCTCTAGAAAAAAATTCTCAGGGCCAGAAGTTTTGCCTTTTCTCCCAAGCACTGGGATATTTTACAGACACCCCTCCTCCTCCAGACCTATTCATCTTTATCTTTCACTGAACAACAGCACTGCAAACTGAGTGTGAGACAACACAGCTGAATGATTGATGCTCTCCAAGTCCTGAGTTTCTCTTCCTCGTTTATTCACATAGTCACCCTCCTGAGTTAAGGGTTTCAGTTGGTACCTGCCATGGTGACTAGGAAAACAAGGGTAAGCTGCCAAATCCAGCGACTGTTTTCTTGTTCTCATATTGCATTTCCTTATCGGTTGTGACAATGTGCCACAATTAATGATAGCAGAAATACCTATGTTTGATACCATATGCATCATACTTAGTGGTGATGGATTAGCAATCAAGAAAATTAATTCTGCATTTACAAAGTAACATCTGAACTTTGAAGTTAGGCAAAAGCGTTATAGAGTAGTGCAGATAAAATTTCTCTTGGAAATGGGATAACCGTGTTTCCATTGTACCTACATAATTTGTTCTGGACTGAGCCCAAACAGAATGGTATATTTCCCAAGAAAATGCAAGGATCACTTATAAAAAACCTGAATTTTGGGTAGCCCTGTGAAATTGGTGTCCATAAGAAGGACTCTGATAACAGAATGTGACTCCTCGAACACATACAGATCTCCTGGCTGACCTTGGCTAAATGGTCAGAGTTTTTCCAAGTCATGGGGTTTAATCCATAAAGTTGATCCTTTCTAAGTACATAAATTATCTTTTCCAGTAAAAATTGTTAAAAAATTTGAAAATCTTCCACATTGTAGACAGAATTATGCATGCAACTTGATTGCTAGAATGATAAAAACCCAGCAATAGAAAATGTTGTTCTGTCAATCAGGAAATCCTTCTCACTTCATAGTCTACAATACTATTAGAGAAACCCATATAGGACACCCATAATTTTAACACAACCCTGAACACTGATTTATCTAGGTTCCACCAAACAGACCATTTACCTTACTGGAAAATATCATAGCAACTGTCATTGCAGCCCAAAATTACATACAACATTTCTGTTTCCAGATACCACAGTTATCTTACCTATTTGAATTTAAATAATGAAGTTTATAAACCATTTTAAGATCTCCAATCACTCTAGAAAACAGATTAGATATTTTCAAGAGGCTGAAACTCCTTGGAAGCTCATTGTCCAATCATGACATTGGTATTCCTAAAAATGGTATTCCACTGGCCTCTAAAAATCCCATTAGAGTTCATTATAACTCTTGGGTTCCTTGCTGTCTTCCTTTTGATGGAAGGGCTGGAATTAATTTTTACCTTATTTCACACAGGTACATGCTGGATATCATCATTGCAGGCAGCTGTTCCTCACTGTCTTTATTCTTAACATTAAACTGGTAACTTAGGGAGGGCATAGTATATATATTGAAACTTGGTGATCTTTAAGGTCCCTTCCAACCCAAACCATTCTGTGATTCTGTGTTCTCACCCTGGGCTGCAATGACTTTAATAAGTAGGTTCCCACTGGTTATAAGTGCTGAGGGTTGTTTCTCCAAATTACACTTATGGCATGAACCTCAATTACTGTATCTTTATTTAGTTTTATCTTAAGTGAGAGAAATGTTTTGTTTATCAGGTGTAGATAGATAGAAACACATTGGCATAAACATAGAAGATAAAATGAATGTGCTATATCCAGTATTTTCTTAGGCTAAACATGATATTTTAAGTAAACTGAACTCCGTGTTCATGTTGGAAGTTATAGGAAACATCCAAAAAAATTTATATTGTATTACAGAACTGGTGATAGCAACAAGTTTTCCACAGAGAAAGATAAGTGCCTGACAACAGAAGATCAAACAAGGGGATGTGATGCTTTGGCAAATGAGAGGACTTTTTATTATATTTCAGATGAGAGTCTGGAAATTGTATCACATGAAGATATAATGCCCTTTAGCAAACAGCAACTTGAGAATTGAGGGCTTATATTTTTCATACAGTGTGACTTCATGTATGCATATATGTATTTATTTATTTAAGGAAAAAGTCATAAAAATGTATGAGTCTTTAATGATTAGGTTCACGTCCCTCTCCCCACCTTCCCAATCTCCTGACATATTTATTTAGTCAGAGATTGGTTTTAGATGGACAGACTATGGTGATTAGAAATTTCTAAAGGAGTTTCCCTTCACCATAAATACTGATAGTTTTAACCTACTGAAAGGTTGTTTATAGCAGTTTATTTCATAACTGTAGTCCCTAAGTCTGGCTCTTAGAAACAGCAGGGCTGATAAACCATGAAAGAGCAATTTATGGAAGATCCTCTAACCTGGATTGCTGGAAAGAAAGGGAAGTAAAGAATTTTAAGAAATGACCACTATTGATTGCCTCATACAGTGGATGGCATTTTGCCTTCATCTTCAGGATAATTGGACAGGGGGATTACAAATCCATAGCAATAGAAGCCTTTCCTTACTAGACTGTTAATGCACTATAAATCAGCAAGTAGAAATAGCTCCTATGTTGCAGTCTATGTTTTCATTCAGCTCATTTGCACTTCAAAGCTGAAGTCGATAATTCAGCTCCAAGTAGGTACAATTGGGGGATATTTACCTTTTGTAGAATACGAATACAAGCTGAGAAAATCTCTAAATTCATTTGCACAGGACATTACTGGTCAGAGTGTGGCACTCAGACATGTAGCCCAGTCTCCAGCTGAAGTCAAGAGGTGAGCTTGTAGCTGCTCATAAATCCCTCAAGGTCTGTGTGCTGTGGCTAAACAGTGTTTTCTCACTATTGGTGATCAATTGTTTTTTGCTGAAGAGGTAAGTACAGCCTTTGGTTTTTTTAAACGCTAAATAAGCAGCCCCTTCCTTGTCTTATCTCTGGTAGGGTGGCTGGAGATAGGTCCCAAGTTTGTCCCAGCACCCTCAGAGGGTGGGAGAGAAGACAACTCTAGAAGGGAAAAAAATGAGCTTCTCAAATCATATGTCAGTATTAAGGCAAAGTTCAGCAAGGTTTGAAATCAAAGAAATAACAGTCAACAAAGAAGGGAAAAAATAATCTAACCTGTTGGTTTTTGGTTTGTTTTGTTTTTTTCACTCACCGTTTTATGACATTTCTTCCAGACAAAACTCCCATCTTAGCAGTGATGAAGAAAATACTTAATTTATCTCTCCTTATGCTCTCCCTCCCACACATACAAACACTCATGCTCACACATATTAGATTTCTCAGTCTTGTGCAGTACCTGGACAATATTACATTGCCACATATTGTTTTCTGAGCTTTTTCCTACCTACGTTATGTCTCAGAGCACAGAGAAATATGCATCCTTTTCAATGCAACTTGCAGCTTTGAATGAAGTGAATGTAGAGGCAGTTTTATCATTCCCATCTGGCTCCATTTTCTACTGTGATAAAAAATGGAATTGAGGTTAGGCAGAAATGGTCTGAAGTATCAGCTCCAACACAAGATGAGGTGGGATTTTTTTTCCTCTGTGATGATGCTTTTCAATATTGGAGTGTGCCTCAGGTTTAGGGGATGAAAGAGAAGATGAGAACGGGACTTTATTCCATATTTTATAGATGGGAAATGAAGTTCTTCAGTTCACGCACCATAACTTCCCCTCAGAGCCCATCTCTGCACCAGTACAATCTGAAGCTCACTTCAGTCATTATGGTTGGTACCCAAACATCAGTTTTCAACAATCTGTTCTATTTGCTAGCTTTTATTTTTTTCCTTTTTTTTCCAGGACAGCTAAAGCTCCAAGTATCAAGAAGTCAAGTTTCATGACAATGAACTTCTTTTCATATCAACTAAGTAAGAGATCCTTTTTAAATAATCCTCTGTATCTCCCATGTGTAAAAATTACGGATAGAAATTCTCAATACTGAACTTTCATTACTCCAACAAGAACAATATAGCTTATAATGGAGAGAAATACTATATCTGGAAGTTTCCCTTAAGAAATAAAATCTGAAAACCAATGGAGACAAATTTTGTGCTAATATGGCATCAGTGGGCTACTGGACATCCTCACCTGATGGATACTTAGGAAGCAGATACTTATGGATCAAGGACTCCTAGCTGGGTACAGAAGAGGAAGGATTTAAAGGTTTGGGAAAAAAATACCAAAACATTAGCAGAAATTGAGTGCTATCCTTCTTGATCCACTAAGAAACCAATGCCTATTGATGAATCAGTTCCAATGTCATTGAGTTTGACAGGATCAGGATGTAGTTGTAATGCTTAAATATCTTTGTGTAATCTGGTCTTAAAAATTCACTCTGGGAAGTCTTAGCAGACTGAGTGGATAAGCAATACAATATATTATTAGTATAAAAAAGCCCCCAAAAACCAGACAACCAAAATACCAACTAAACAAACATGAAAGACAGTCAGTCAGACATCAAAAGAAATGCTATATTACTTGAAAAATACCTCAGTACCTGCTAGAGGTAGCAAAATATCCAAAATCTTTGCAATTATTTTGCTACATATGTTTTTCATTTTTTTCTTGCACATGTCTGCATCATTCCAGGCACAACTCAACAGATCTGATTTAAAGCGAATCTAGATTACATGGATAAGTAGCCATATTCACTCACTCTCCCTTCTGCATCATTTCCAGGTGCCTACTACATGCGGAAGTAAAAGCTCCATACTATGCTAACCAAAAATAAAATAAGTTTGAAGCAATTTTGAACTACGATGGTGAAAAAAAGAGCAAATTTTATCTCCTAAAGAACTTTTTTATTTTCAAGATTGAGATTGTTTACCGAATGACAGCTTCCCCTCTGTCCACACAAAAATGGAGGATCAACTAGCCTGTTATTCATAGAATCCTAGAATTGTAGAATGGTTTGGATTGGAAGGCACCTTAAAGAGCATCTCATTCCAACCCCCTGCTACAGGCAGGGACACCTTCCACTAGACCAGGTTGCTCTGAGGCCTGTCCAGTCCAGCTTTGAACATTTCCAGGGATGGGGGAATCAAAACCTCTCTGCTAATCTGTTCCAGTGCCTCACCACCCCCAGAGTAAAGAATTTTTTCTGAATATGTAATCTAAACCCACTGTCCTTCAGCTTGAAACCATTCCCCCTTGTCACTACAAGCCCTCATAAAAAGTCCCTCTCCATCTTTCCTGTAGACACCTTTCAGGCACTGGAAGGCTGCAATGAGGTCATCCTGAAAACTGTCTCTTTTCCAGGCTGAACAATCTCATTTCTCTCAGCCTTTCCTAACAGGAAAGGTGCTCCATCCCTCCAATAATCATGGTGGCCTCCTCTGGACTCAGGTTTATGTCATTTTTGTTCTGGGGACCCCAGAGTTTGATGTACCACTGTAGGGGGGGATCTCTATTAGAGTAGAGTAGAGGGGTAGAATCACCTCCCTCAATCTCCTGGCCATGGTGCTTTGGATGCAGCCCAAGACAACTTATTCCTGTAACCTTTTTGGCAGGGGTAATTTCTCGTATAAAATTTATTGTTTCAAGTGCAAATTTAGGAATCTTGGACAATTGAAATGTATCATCTTGCCACTTGTGATGAGTAGCCCTTCACTGCTCATCAAGCATTTTGTCCAGTGGTACTGTGACAAAGTTTTGACAGAGGGATGCAATAAATTTAGGTGTACCAACAAGCTACTTTGATTATCTCATGGGATTTTGGTGCAGTTACAGCAATAAGCATAAACATCACCCCAATTTCTCTGCACAGAACAGCAAACTAGTATGTTTAATGCTATTGGGCCACTATGTGTGTAACTAAAAAGCTCCCTTGATCTTAGAAAAAAATTTCATCTTATATAAGTTGAAGAAGAAAGGGATTAAAACTTGTTAGAATCCAAAAATTAGTTATACAGTTGCAACAGTATAACTTCTAACTTAACTAAATGTGCTTAACCAAGAACACTTCTTAACTTCCATGGATTCCTTAATTTGCTTACTTCATTTTCATATTTCCTCTATATTTTGGGTGTTTGTTTAGACTACACCTGCCATGAAACCTCATAACTTCCTTTTTTTAAGAAGTGTTTCCTTGTGTGTAATAGACAGTACAGTATATTATGGGATGCTGCTTTAAATCATAGTCTGTATTCTCACCAAGGGCCTCAAATTAGGGGTCTTTCACAAATTCCCTGAACGAATATTTCAAGCCTACTAAGGCCAGCTGATAAGGATCTTCTTCCCAACATTCAGCTACAATTTTCCACTTCTTTGCTAGGCTCTCTTACTGGTTGTCTGACCATCTGCTCATCATTTTAATTATAGCTCCTTCTTTTTGGTGCTTTGAAAATTTGGATAATAAAAATATCTGGTCAGACTTTGTATTGGTAAACTTTGACACAATCTCTGATGATGAGGCTGAGCTTTCCTTACAAAAATCCCTCTGATATCACCTATGATTGGTCTAATAGAGTTGTAGAGAACTATTTGTGAGCCTGTGTGGTCACTGAGCAAGACTGCAAATATCTCTTTAAAGAGTTTAAAGTGATATTGTTAAAATTGTTTTAATACACACAAATGCTTAAAAAATACATTTTCTAAAATATTTATCTTCTAATGCTAGAAAATGCATAACTATTAATTAATTATGCCCACAGCTGTATTAAGTTGGTCTAAATTACTCAGCAGCTTTTTTGGTTTTAATCCAAAATCTTTAAAATTGTCATTTCATGTATAAACAGATCTTGAGAAGGAAGACTTGTTTGAGGCAATGTGCTGGGAAGCAATCCTTACTTTTCACTGAGTCATCTTGCACAAATGCAACCTTCTATCCTTTTTCCTTTTTTATTTGCAGAACATAGAGATTTAAAAGCTATATTTTAAGAAGCAGGAATATATTTGTGGAAAGAATCCTACTTCTTTATTCCTAAGCATCTGCTAGAACACACCCCCCCCTTTTACCATCTTATTTCAGTCTTCTAGAAGAACACAAAAATAATTGTCTAAACCAACAAAAAAACAGCAACAAAAAAACCCCTCCAAATTAAACCCAAACATCTGTCAAATATCTCTTGAATATGCAGTAGAAACATGTCAGTACTCAGCTTTGGGTATCTTCAAAGGGATTACAGACCTCAGGAATATACATTAGCCTTCAAGTCAAAAAACTTGACTTCTTGGCTAGACACTATTGCTGATCTACTCTGACACCCTGACTCTATTTCATCTCTTACATTTTATCCAGTTTTATTATAAATTCATTGGCCCAACAACTGTTCATCCACATATAGAAAGTCCAGCAAGACTCTGAACTTGGGTAAGGCAACTAAATGCTGTTATAATAATCCATTACTCTTTTGAGATCAGGTT